>NC_056746.1:843858629-843936129 GCF_019279795.1 Protopterus annectens
ATAACTTGAGGGAGGGGGGGGGTCTTTCTTACACTACTATTTTAAAAGGCTGCCATAGTATATTTGGGGTTTGAGAACAGTGGGACACTAGTGTATATGATAAAGGTTATGTATGTAAAGTGCTAAATTGCATGTATTCCATTAAATGTGTGTTCTGTTGTTTTGGGTTTGAGGGCAGCAGAAGAATTAATCATAATCTGAGGGCATTTTACTTTTGAAGGGAAGTGGAGGAAGAGAGGTGTGAGAATAGTTTCATGTCGTTAACCCTACAGCTATTCTGTTACTGACTGAAGGCCATATCTGCACACAGTACAGAAAGAATCCCCTGCCTGCATGTGTACTACTGTTTGTCTTAACAGCTTGCTAAACTATTAATATCACTGAAGGACCCAGGTGGTAGCGTTTTCTCTTTATTTTGATTTACAGAACATTCCTTTTAGGAAAGTTATGGCTTAGAAGAGATGTGTGTCTCTTAACTGGCTTTTGACTCAGGTCTGGCACAGACAGGCCCTCTGCTCAAGACCCTCAGATGATGGTGTTTGAAATGAAGTCATACTGTTTCACATGATTGTTTATGGAATGAAATGTACACTTAAGATGTAGTGAACTGCCTCATATGATGGTTTGTGCAATAACATTGCACAAACTCCAGATAAATGAATTATGATTCAATCAGAGTTTAAGCCCATGTGCCAGAAATGCACGCATTTATGCATTTGCATTCCTCTGAATATGAAATGATGTGGCAGAATGTGGAATCTGTAGGTATTCTGATCGGATCAAATGTGTTTCTTGAGTTAGAATGGCGTAAATCTTAAGTAGTTTTGTAGCTTTTAGTGGCCCCTGGCTCAAAATGATGCCTTCTCATTATTTTTCTGAATTTGGTAATGAACCAATATGAACTACAGTTGTACAGTAGTCAAATATATTTTTAATCTAAGTGTGGGTGTTAGTGCTTACAATAACTTATTTCTGGGCAAATACTAGTCTGACTGCTCAAAAACTGTCTGTGTGACTTGCTGTTATCAACCATGTTAAACAAGTGTTGTTTTCTTGCAGCAGGTTACTGTAGATGGGAGGGTCCCCCCTTGCCCTCAAGGTCCATCATCTCCAGAACTGATAATAATGTTGTGTATGGAGGCTTTGCACTATAAAAACAAATATGTCAGATCATTTCAGCAATTACAGTTTTATTCAGTCAAAACTATTAGCCAAAACATTTATCATGGATCCTTCTGACCATAGCTGAGAATCTTAAATAGGGTTTCACATGTCAAAAATGTATGTATGTATTTGTTTACATATCTGAGTATGGAACACACTGGAATGAAATCATATTTCCATTATAGTTTAAGGGTCTGCATATGACAACCCTCAGCCAAAACTGCATTTTGCAAACATTTTCTTGAATTGGATTTATCACTTATGAACTTATTCTTTGAGGACATTAGTCACAAGTGGCCTTTTCTGACTTGATGTGAAACAATACATGGTTCTGGGGAAAAAAAATGAAATAAGGAGCTAAGATTTACAAAAAATATTGTACTGGCACCGACAAAGCCAAGCCAGTCTGTACTGTGCTCAGGACAGGAGGTCATATCATTTATAAAGTCTTGCTGTGTCTTGCACATGATCCTGTTATCTTTAGGTATTCTACTGGGTTCCATTTGTGTGTGTGTGTGTGTGTGTGTGTGTGTGTGTGTGTGTGTGTGTGTGTGTGTGTGTGTGTGTGTGTGTCTGAATGGCAATCTACCCAGTGGCATATAAACAGGTACCACTCCTTAGAAAGCACCAATGCCAGTCTCCCAGCAATTGTTGACATTTGCTAAATAATCCATGGTATCTAGTGTTCCTCCCCCCCATAGCAACCATACTAGAAAAAATTATAAATCTCCTTTAGTGCCTAGAGTTCTTATTCCTCAGCCAGCCTTAAATATACATGCATTCTCCTTATGCAGCCTGAGTCTTTATTGCAAAAGAGCACATAACTGCATGTAGGCACCCTGAACAATTAACATTTACTGTTATGTAATTCTCTAGAAAATATATTTTTTCGCATGCTTACATATTTTTCAACACATTGCTTCACTGATCCATACTATATACTCCATGGTTTCAGAAAATGTATTTTGCATAAGCAGAATATTCTGCAACATCAGGCTCAAACAATTGCTTTATAGGTTGTGCCTTCTTTTGTGTGGCATTTTATGTACTACTGAAGGAGGAATTTATGGTATCAAAATGTATGTATGTATACAAAGCCACATTGCATGAGGAGCCTGCTTGCATCGGAGGACAAAAGCTGTACTGAGTGTTAAGTTAGTTAAATGGTAATTAGTTTGGATGATTGTCCTTTACACATTGGTTTGTTTAAGTCATTGTATGGAGCCTATCACCTACATCTCATTTATAGTGTCCGGTATAGGATATTCTTATGCATGGCATTTTATTAATTGTACTCAATGATTCATTAGGTTGAATTCCCATTCTCTTTGCTAAGATAAACGTATTTTAGGTATTTGTTGATACCTGTACATGGGGTAACAAATAATTGGCAGCATTGCTTGGTGAGCCCTAATTTGAGTATGACAAACTTACATAAAAGTATAGTTCATTCTATTAGAACCCTTACTTCATTTAAACATATAGAAAAATATTTTGTCAGTACCACATATGTAATATATATCTTTTTCTATCTATTTAGCTACTTGTCCTCTTACGAGGTGTGTGTGTGTGTGTGTGTGTGTGTGTGATATATATATATATATATATATATATATATATATATATATATATATATATATATGTATGTGTGTGTGTGTGCGTGTGTGTTTGTGTTGTGTGTGTGTGTGTGTGTGTGTGTGTGTATGGCAAAGCCTGCTTAAATTAATTAGAATTTCTCCACTTTTTCTGTTTAAGATACAAATGAAAAGCCTCATTGAAACTTTTCTGATAGCCAAGCCTTGTAAACACTGTCACCTGCTGTTTCTGATGAATAATTTTCTGTCACATAATCTTAGGGCTTGAAATCTAGAAAAAGATGTTCACCTGTCTGCCGAGTCATATTTACTTAGAGCAGAACTGATGACTTGCCTTTTGAACTCATAAACATGCTACCCATTTCTTATACACAATTTCCTTTTTGTTTTCCAGTATAAAAACAATAATCTGTCAGTGCTGAATATTTACTTGCACTAGTAACTGGTGTAGCTGTATGGCAGGACTGAAAAAAGAGAGAGTACGATGTTTTGTAAAAGGTCAATGGTATTACTTTTGGAAACTCTTTGAAACATCACTCCACACATCAAAATCCACAAAATTGCCTAGAGACTGCACAGGGCAAAATATAGTAGGTACAAGTAACCTAATCAAATTTTATATGTACAAGTAATCTAATTTACCCTGCTGAAATGACTGGACTTTGACACCAGCAGCCAGGAGAAGCCAACTATGGAAATTTAGTCTGGCTGTTCTTGCAAACTCGCCAGGATCTAAGAAATATAATCCATGGCAAAAGTGATATCTGTACCATATAGTGCTACTAGGTGCTGTCCTTGACCTGGCCCTAGATTATTTGGGCAAGACGGACACTGCACCATTTGATTGTGACTTCTAGGAATGTGATCTGTAATGTACTGATTGCTGCTGGTTGAAATTGTAGATTGCATGGCTAGACATGATGTGCATCTGTTCCCATTTCCCATCTCAAGCAGGCTATCAGCATCAGGACGTAGGTGGTTTCATTCTTGCCTGACATCACAGTTATATAGGGTACATCATGGCTAATATTGGTCATCTCACTAAGCACATGCATGGCATCTGGCACCTCCCTGCTATTTGGTTTGGTGGATGGTCATGGTAGGTTATTTTCAGTAACAACCCTTTCAATAGTGCTTCTTTCCAACCACTTATTTGAGTTATGCTTCTTGATGTATTAAACTTTATTGCTTTAGGCGGTTTCTTGACTTACTTCAGAAAGGAACTTTGGCCCTAGTCTCCCTATTTCATCATCCATTAACAAATTACTAAATACATTTCTAATGAAACCAGGTGATCTTAGCAACAAGAATAACCAACCTGTCATCTACATTACTATAAGAACACCTGATGTTTTTGTTTTGCCACCTCTGAGTCTTGGTTTAAACCTGATGCTGGTTTATCTGATTAATGACCGATAAGGCATTAAAAGCTAATCATGGAAATGCTGTCCTAGTTAAAACTTCAGTTATTAACATTAAAAGTAAAGCCATTGTCACAGTAGGAGAAGATTGGTTGTCAGATTGACAGAGTTTGACTACCACCACTGCCAACCAAACTAATTCCGTTTATGTGAGGGACACGGGCTACAATCAATGGATACTGCCTCACTTCCCATAAACAAGTGTGATGATCAGAAGAGGGATGGGTTCTTGAGACACACCACTGGTACCAAACAGGTTTCAGTACAACAGATGCACACAAATTTGATTGACTAACCTATTTGTTAAATGCAACCTACCTCAAGAACATAATGGAATATGCACTTCTCTCTTTGGTATGGGCTTCCAACATCAAAATCCAGACTAGGACTCCACAGTGACAATTTACAAAGCTGAGTCTTTGGTTTAACATTACAAACCCCTTGCTCATCACACTCCCCCTCTGTGAACTTCAGTTTCTTCCGGTGCTTCTTACCCATGGTTACTGCCTTTGAAACAAATTATTATTCATAAACACACATGCATGCACACACACTCATACCTCCCAGAACAGGGTGGTAGAATTCTCCATTTCTAGACAACTTTTGTTCTGGCAAGGTAGAACTACCATCACTCTAGATTATTTGGCTAAAGACCCATCGGCTACTATACCACTCTTGATCAATAGCCAGATATAAATTTTAAGCACAAATTGTAATGTTATAGTGGCCTGACACTGGAGATCATGGATGCCGTACTTTGAAGGCCAGCAGTACTTCCCTATAATCAGATAATAAATAACATATACATAACTACCAGTTACAATGTATTAAAAGTAAATAAATGAAAAAAAATTTACTTAAATAATAAAAAAGTTAGTGTTGATACAAATTAAATATGTAGAGATAGATGCATTTTATAGAAACAACAGCAACAACAAAAAATAATTGCCTAAATAAAATATTTAAAAGGAAACTCTCTAATTAATGGTAGCTAAAATGAGCCGACTATAGCGCAAGAATATTGACCCTTAACTGAGTTAAGTTACTAAAAGCTTATTCAGACAGATTGTAGACATCAATTTACACATAAGTTTCTACAACAAAGTCTTCCAGCAGGACTGAATTAACACTGCTAGCTTACCATAAATATTTTAGCTTATCTATTTCCCCCAGAAAATAGAGGTAATTAAGTTTTTTTTTTACATACAATATAAACAGCAGAATGTAAAAAAAGGATTTAATAAATTGCTGTTATCTCATGGTAGTTGTCTCTTTTTATAACCTTAACTTAGTTTTGTGACTGTGACGCTCTTATAATTCCCCTGTAATTAAAGGAAGCTATTCATTCTTTCTTGAGTTAGAAGCATTTTACATTCAGTTTCTCCCTTGACTGTATCTCAGTCATTGCTACTGAAACGTGGGTTTTTATTGTCTTCAAGTTCAAGTTTATTTAAGTACTTGAGCCCAGACACTGTACATAAATCACAAACCAGCAAACATTTAAACAATAATAAATGAGTAAAATATTAAACAATTAAACAATTAAGTGTAAGCAAGATTGAATATGTGTGATTTTAAAGCACATGTGCACCATCTTGAAGATCTGTGGCTATTTTCTCTAAAAAATCTTCTCTATTTTGTGACAGCCTAAAGCCTAGGCTTTTTAAGGCCAGTTTTATCTTTTTGGAGATAATAACCATAGCTATGTCATTTAACTATTTATTTGATATCTAACTATTGTTTCCTCACTCCCTTTCAAATCTTGACTTGATATAATGTACTTTATTACTCAGCTAAATACTTCCTCTGGTAGCCATTCACACATAAACAGAGTATAGCTTTTGTCACTGCTGCTGTCACTGTCAGGTTTCCCTTCTTCTTTTTCTTTCTTTTTTTTTTACAAAATGCTATTAGTGATCATTGCTCTGTGTCCTCCATGTGGCCATTTAAAGCACTTATACCTTTGTACCTCCTGCTATTATTTTTCGCTTTGTTGTATAGCTTATTAAAAAAAAACTTTGGCTGGTCTGCACTGTACTCAATCACAGGTGTTGGCCATATCCTGTAGTTTTGTGAATGACCCCACTACTTCTAAAGAAATCAAGCTTTTGCCTAACTAGATTGCGTCAGATTTAAAAATGAAGTATCAGTTCATTTCGTAGCTGCATATATCATTCCTATGTCCACATGTCTTGTGGGTGCTCTTTTTTTCCATATCCCAAAGGCTTGCTATAGGTGAATTGGTATTCCTCTAAACTGCGTTTAGGTATGTGTGTATAAGTGTGACCTTGGAATTCACAAGCGTAATCTGCAGAAGTGTAAACAGACTCAGTATTTGGGATCCTTCTCTTCTCTCTCTTCCTAAACAGTCTTCTCATTTTTCTTCCTCATCTCCACCTTATACCTTCAGTGGGCTATTCTGTAATCTAAAGCTCCACTGGCTGCATCTTGAATATACAGTCCCCTGAACAAAATTACTCATCCTGTCCAGGAATGTTCAAATCAATATCTTAAAACCTGTACTATGATGTTTGGTACCACATAACATTCATTACAAATTAGCAAAAACGTGCTGAGGTTTGGGTAGCTTTAGGGAGGCATTATCTTCTTTAAATGTTATAATAGCTGTTGCAGCCTTATGGTAAGAGTGAGCTGTTTCAGGTGTCTTAATGAGTTCCCTGATGTCCATGCACCTTGAAGGCATGGTTCTCGAGACAGTGTAGACTATCTATGTGTGTTTCCTGCTTCAGTTGCTATATGCTTTTCCATAATTCAATGAGATAACCATGGTCCGCCAGATTGACTGTCTCTGGATGAACATGAACTTGTTAAAGGACTGCCCCAACTTCCAAAGGTTTTTGTTACTCTTGAAGTAGTTCCAACTGTGGAAGCTTCAGGTTGCTGGGTACCAAATCTAATCAAGTGGCAATCCTTCAGCAAGTTACTTTTAAATGTCTGGGAGTCTAGCTCGTCTCCCTTCTTAAACACTACTTATTATACCAGTCCGCTCTGCTTACTGTTGTAAAACCCCTTAAACTGCCTTCAGGGCTTCAGACTCCTCACACTTGAAGGCGGATGTCTGTCAGAAAGAAAAATTATTTTCCCTGACTTGACTCACTCTCACTCCTTTTCTACTCCTCAGTTAATGACATTTCTTACCTTCAGATAACACTTGATAAACTTAATTTCCTTATTCCTGTGGTACGAATATCGGCGTGTTAAAACATTCTCTTACAATTCACGAAACACCTTGCGTGTGCTGTGTAGCAGAGAGCCACTAAATGCTGCAAGAAGCAAACATAATACGTTTGCTGGGAAAAGAGAAGGAAACAGCAGCCAGGAGGTCACTGAGCAGGAAGGACATTACCCAGCAGGTCACTGCAGCGACACTGCAAAAGATATCCATCCCTGCTGTGTAACAATTATATCTGAGGATAGCTCTTCCACAGACACAGAAAGACACAGTACCCCAAAGGTTACTCAATGGCATTCAGGAGGACATTACTCAAAACATCACAACAACCATCCTAAGAAGGTCACTGTAACCCATCAGTGAGTTTCCTTTTGTGAAAAACTATATCTGAGACTAAACAAAACAACCTCCTTCTGGCCACTCTTCACTAGTAAAAACAACACTGACCCAAGACCACCGACTCAAGAGAGAGTGAGAGAAAAGAATAAAAGTTTTACACTTTCCTGCCTTGTTATTTATTTTGTACCACAGTCGGTGGTCTTGGGTCAGTGTTGTTTTTATATCTGAGACTAACTCTGCTGCTGGCAGGAAAGAAAATAATTTCTAGAAGGGCTCTGACTGGGGCAAAGAATAAGATTACCCAAGAGGTTACTACAGCTGTGTTAAGAAGGGGTATCTGTCAACCAGCCCTCAGGTCTTTGCAGAATAGTTTTACTTGGGACTAGGAATGAATCAATTGAAAGAATGTGAGTGATTGGGACAGATATGGACAATGCCCAGAATATTACTAAAGTGATGCTATGAAGGCTTCCTGTGACTCATTGTTGAGACACCTGTAAGACAGGTCTACTGGGAGAGGGAAAACAGTACTCAGAGGGCCACTGATAATTATAATAAGAAAGTCTTCTGTACTTCAACCCTGAAACCTCTGTGTAATAACTATATCTAGTTAGCATTGTGTTAAATCTTGCAGCTGGACACACTATCCAAAAAGTATACTCATACAAGGAAGCATGCATGCATGCATGAGTTATTGCCAGATCATTGTAGGATCTCATGCATATCAGGTTGCTGTGGGTAACAGGGGATAAGACAAAATAAAACAGTGAAGGCTGCTTGGATGACTGCCTTTTGTGACCGTGAACGAATAGGTAATACATGCTGATGGTTGATGGGCAACATGGAGAAAGAGCATCTAGAACTAAAGTGAATGGTGCCCAGAAATATTCTTCCTATATTGTACTACATGCATAGAATTGTAACTTTACCCCCCCGCCCAAAAAAGCTAGCTTGCATGTTTTATGTGTCACTGAGATGACCATAAATGAGCTTCCAGTAAAAAATGCACAACATAAGATATATGGAAGTATCTTAAGTAACAAAAAAAGATAATAATAATAATAATAATAATCATAATAAGCAAGACTGAGACCATTGGAAAACAAAAAATGTCAGTTGGTTATATAGTTGTAGCTTTTGGGCAGAATGTGAGCTTGCTAATACATTAAAAGCTGAATTCCAAAGCAACTGAGGTAGCGTAGCAGAGATCCTCCTCCATTCTTCTGTCCTACCAGAATTTTGATGTACAGTTCACCCTCTGGTATGGTAATATACTGTGGGTAAGATATTATACCTTACCCAATACTTTGCAGCTCGAGGATGCACAATGTAAAGGAGCCTTGCTAAACCAGTAGGAGGTAATGAGCTTCACTGTAATAGAATGTTCAGGTAATGAGATTCATTACCATACAATGTTTCAGAGTTTCATTACCCATTCATAGCATAGCCCAGGCTCTGCTGATTCCTTGGCAGACCTGCTGAAATCATCTGAAGCTACAGCTGTAGGACAACAGTTGTACAGCTGGCATTGAGCCTGCCTGCAGTGAAGGTGCTGTTATACAGATTATGCTGCACATCCCAGAGGATGTGTTGCATGACAACACCACCTTTACAATGTTTGGAAGAATGCATACATGACAAGCAACAAGCCTATCATGTGAGCATTTTCAGTGTCTGGTCAATGGCATGGGCATAATGTGGGTCTAATTAGAGACTATTTGTTCAGAAGTTACTTTTATAAGTCATCTCCACTGTTAATCAAGAATGACTCGTTATACATAGTACTTTGTATAAGCACAGTCATTATTCACCCTTCACCATCTCCCATTATCTAGCAGTGCAGCGTCACCTGTATGTAGGACTTGATACGGCAGGCAGTGTGGCTTCCCACATACTGCCTATAATAGCAATGCCGCACCATCCCATTTACTTTAATGAGCTTCTCCATTGCTTCATGGTTTTAAAAAGTGTAATGTAAAATTTAAATAGGAATGTAAAACGTCAAAATGTTGTGGCATTGTGAGTGTAATTCACCATTTTAAACTGGGCATAGGGTTCCACCAGTCCTCATTAACTTACATCATTTGAGAACTGGTGATGTCCCTGCTTGTGGTATCAGATGTGAGATAACTCCCTTCTGTAGTGTGCTATCCATTACTAGTCCCATAGGAAAACTGTCCATACTATCAGACAAACTTTAATAATACACAAAAAGAAATCTTCATCTAAAACACCACGGCCTCTTCTCTGCTGAAAAAATACTTCTTCCAGACAATTGTAAAAAATAAAAATCGCCACTTTATTCAGAGAACAAACATACCACTTAGCTTAACATTTAAGTAGTACATTGTTCCTACTGTTGGGAAATGCAGTCAGGAGTTTCTACACTAACAATCACCTTTGATAAGTTCTTGTGTGACATAACTGTCTGCTGCAAGAAATAAACAAATTTGGTATAGTTAGTTGTAGCCTGTTATCAGTACAGTACACACAAGTCTTTCCAAACGTTTACACAAAACAATAGCTATATACACCTTATTTTACTGTCCTCTATTCATTTTTGTATATAATTAATCTACCAGAATTATTATATTTACTTTGAGAATGTTAATTCTCAGGATGATTATTACATTTCCTTTCTGTGATTTATATTCTTTTTATTTTTATGATCCTGGTCTCTGATACCAGACTAACTCAAATCATTGTTTTCAAATAACTCATAACCAGACAAAGCAATAACTTGTATACTCTAACTATGCTTGCACTATAATGCAGTTCATATCTAGATAATGTATGTACTAGTTTTTGTCTAATAAGAGCCAGTCTTGGTCTTGTCAGTACATGACTTATCCTTCTCACCATGCAGACTTGCATTATACAGCACACAGATAGAACTACACCTACAACTTTGGCTGAATATCATGATTACCAGCCCAGGGAAAACAGAATATTGAAAAACAACATACCACTTAGCCCATAACTTATGCTGAGGCTGTAAAGAAAAAAATTACCAAAGCCTGCTAGAGCACACTCTAAAAGATCTTGGCCTTCACAGCACAAGGCAACACACAATCCTTCACCACTAATATATACTGCAAATCCACATTGATCACCCCAAAAATCACCAGAAAAACATGCTAATAAGACCCACTAAGTCTGCTTCTACACAGGAACTCTAAACTGTTTGTCCAGTACCATGATTTGTGTTCTCATAAGGGTTCTAATGTCCCTTAGAAAATGGGCAAACTGTACATCTATATCTGATTGGAGAACGAATGTTCTCCAGCAGGGTATTAATGTACAGTAATGTCCACTGAGAAAAACAAGTCTGCCGCTTCACGGCTGCTTATCAAGTCGCCGTGGAGCTCGGACTGAAGAAACGGAACGGCCGCCATTATTTTACACTCTCTAAGCAGTGGTTTTGCTGTTTAGCGAGTGTAAAACATTAAAAAAAAAAAAAAGAAAGAAAAGGTAAGTATGTGTCTGCGTGTGTATGTGTTTATGTCTGTGTGTCAGTGTATGCGAGCATGTCAGTGAGAGTGAGCCATTATTTTACACTCGCTAAGCAGTGCTTTTGCAGTTTAGCGAGTGTAAAATAGAAAAAAAAAAAAGAAAAAAGTAAATGCAGCATGTGTGACTGTATGCATGCATGCATGTATATAAGAGAGAGAGAGAGAGAGTGATCGTGTGTGTTTCTACCTGCATGTGTGTGTGTTTCTACCTGCATGTGTGTGTGAATAGGTGCATTATAGCAGAGAGACTGTGTGTATGTCTGTGTATGTGTGAGAGAGAAAGGATACAGAGAGTGAGACAGAAAGCAAGAGTGATGTGTGATGTGAGTGAATGCATGTATGTAAGCAGAGGAGACGAGTGATGTGTGATGTGAGTGAATGCATGTATGTAAGCAGAGGAGACTGTGAGACAGATCGAGGGAGAGTGAGACTAAATGCCTGTATGAAAGCAGTTGGAGACTGAGAGATTGAAAAAGAGGGTGAGACAGATCTTGTGTGAGCCAGTTAGGGTTACCACCTGTCCCACTTTGCGCGGGACAGTCACTCTTTGGGCAGTTGTGTCCTGCAAAAAAATAGTAAAAATGGCAAATGTCCTGAGATTTTAGGACAAAATTATTTCCTATATTTTATGTAATAGTTGCATAAAACAGTTATTCTGTATCTGAAACAGCTAAATGTTATAAGAAATAGAATAAGCAACTAAAATGCTAGAAGAATAAGCTTTTATTTAGGCAAAAAAGTGAAGTTCTGTCCTTTGTACTGACCGTGGGTATGTTTCAGCCTGCAAAATCTGACGTTTGTACCAGAAATGTCCCATTTTGGGCATTTGAAAAGGTGGCAACCCTAGAGCCAATGTGTGTATGAATGAAAGCAGAGAAGTCTGTTTGTGTGTGTATATGTACGTGTGTCAAAAAAAAAAAGACTGTATGTGTGAATGTGAGAGCAAATGGGCTGTATGTAAAATTGTTCTTTCACTTATTTTTTTTAAGGGCTATATTATTTTTTTTTATAAATATTTGATGTAAAATGCTTCCTCCAACACCATTAACATATACTACAACAAGTCTGAAACAGTAGGTGGAGGAACTATTTTACATTAAAAATATATATAAAAAATAATATAGTCCTTAAAAAATATAAATAAACAAGTAAAACACAACAATTTTAAAGTGAGCCCATTGTCTAAGCACAATAATGCCCTCCAGTGTGTGTGTTAATGTGTAATTAGTCAACAGGCAGACCGTACATCAATACCTGATTGGAGAACTAACGTTCTCCGGCAGGGTATTAATGTACAATAATGTACACTGAGAAGAATGAGTCCGCCGCTTCACAGCTGCTTATCAAGCCGCTGTGGAGCTCAGAGTAAAGAAACGGAATGGCCTCCATTATTTTAGGCTCGCTAAGCAACGGTTTTGCTGTTTAGCAAGTGTAAAACATTAAAAAAAAGAAAAAGGTAAGTATGTGTGTGTGTGTGTGTGTGTGTGTGTGTGTGTGTGTGTGTGTGTATGTGTGTGTGTGTGTGTGTGTGTGTGTGTGTGTGTGTGTGTGTGTGTGTGTGTGTGTGTGTGTGTGTGTGTGTGTGTGTGAGTGTATGCGTGCATGTCAGTGAGAGTGAGCCATTATTTTGCACTCGCTAAGCAGCGCTTTTGTGGTTTAGCGAGTGTAAAATAGAAAAAAAAAAGAAACAGCAGCGTGTGTGACTGTATGCATGCATGCATGTATGTAAAAGAGAGAGAGAGAGTGATCGTGTGTGTGTTTCTACCTGCATGTGTGTGTGAAAGGCTGCATTATAGCAGAGACACTGTGTGTATGTCTGTGTGTATGTGAGAGAGAGAGAGAAGGATGCAGAGAGTAAGACAGAAAGCAAGAGTGATGTGTGATGTGAGTGAATGCATGTATGTAAGCAGAGGAGACTGGGAGACAAATCGAGGGAGAGTGAGACTGAATGCCTGTATGAAAGCAGTTGGAGACTGAGAGATTGAAAAAGAGGTTGAGACAGATCTTGTGTGAGCCAATGTGTGTATGAATGAAAGCAGAGACGTCTGTTTGTGTGTGTATATGTACGTGTGTAAAAACAAAAACACTGTGTATGTGTGAATGTGAGAGAAAATGGGCTGTATGTAAAATTGTTCTTTCACTTACTTATATGCCCTCCAGGGTGTGTGTTAATGTGTAATTAATGCCCTTCCAGGGGTGTAGAGGCCCACCCCTGGGTGGGCATCAATTACACATTAACATATACTCTGTTGTGCATTATTGCTTACTTAATGCCCTTCCAGGGGTGTAGAGGCCCTCCGCCTGTGGCGTTGGGCTTCACAACACCCCTCAGCGGGCATTAATTACACATTAACACACACCCTGTCGTGCATTATTGCTTACTTAAACCAGACAAATATGACTACAAACTAGCAGAAGTGGAGTTAGGGTGGGGTGAAGGGGTCATCCAAGTTGCCACTTTGCTACAGTTGCTAGTTGTTACAAGTATAATGGGGCCTGGCTTGAAGCACCAGATCTGGAGATCTATTTTTTTTTTTTTTGCTTCTCAGCTTTGAGTAGAGGTGCACAGGATTCTGGAATGGCATCAGGCCTACAGCCATGTGACCCATTGCTAGCCCATGTGTCAGTGAAGACCTGATGTGCTCCACCCAGAGGGACATGCAGAAAGGCATGATTGATTTTACTATGGATGTGTTAGAGAGAGGAAAGATGCTGGTCTTGAGTCGTATCTTGCTTTGGAATGAATGATGCCTGAATACCACGACAAGATAAGGGGCTTATCAAATGGATCAGTCTTTAGTGTCATTCTAAGGGGATCCCATATGTGTCACCCTGGAATGAGCTAGCAGATAAGATATGCTGTTTTTGCTAGGCATGGCATGCACCTGTCATACTATGTCTTCCACATGCTGGCTAAAGCATTTGCTTCCCCATAGGATATTTTTTAGGTAAAGTCTCTCTTCCGAATATTCCTACATAACAAACTCAGATTCAAATTTGGACAACATTATGGTGGCATTATTTAGTGGTAACTAGAAAGAGGCTAGACGTTTAAGCCCTCCTATAACTCAAACACATTCATATTTGTTTAATTACTGAGAAATAGTTTCAATGTAATGACAGTGCTTCCTCTCTTCTATGGTTTTAGTGCCTATCATACCTTCAGGCCCTTCGTTCACTGCAATGAAGTATCTGCATTTATCAGAAACATCATCACATTATACCAAATTACACATGACTCTAACTTGGAGCTCCTGGAAATTCAAATTAATCCTAACAAATCCAACTATTCTGTCAATGCTAACTACAGATCCACAACAGTGATCCTCAGGGACTAAAGAAGTTACATTAACACTACTAAGGGATTTTTGTTAGGAGACTTCAATTATTCAAGTTCTGATTGGCATACTTACAGCTCTAAAAAAGGATATGCTCAGTGTTTCCTATGTTAATACTAGTCCAATGGAGCAAATTGTAAAACTACCCACTAGAAGCTCTAATATCCTTGACTTGGTCCATCACATGTTAAATCTGACCACAAACCAGTCATTATCTCTGACAAGCCTAGTGATAACATCCCACCATCAAATGAAACCATCTTTAGGGATTTCTCCAGACCAAACCAACTTCAGCTTTTAGAAGACCTACACAAAATTGCCAACCACAAATGGACCCATTTAAGAGGGCTGCCACATACATCTCCAATTTTTACCAGCACCCAAGAAAAGCTCCAACAATTTTAAGCCAATAAAATTAAAGGCCTTAAAACCTTCCACAATGCTCCTAGATTAGCTTAACTTTCCTATACCCATTAGCTTACTAACTCTTCTGAGGTGACCTGTGTCACTTTTCAGGCCACGAAAGACCCAGTCCTACTTTACCTTCAGTTTCTTCAGTAAATGGTGTCTCTACTAACATATGTACAGGAGACCTATATCTACACTCACAAATAAACAAAACTTACCTGACGGCTAGTCTTCTAACTCTAATTATTTCTATCTTTTGGAATAAATTGCCATTACAAGCCAAGCAACGTACTAATTGTAAAGGGTGGCTTAACTTTAATAGTATCTACTTAAAGGTGTATATTGCTTGGTATCTTATGGATTCTATTACCACTTACCTAGTATTGTTCCTGTGTTACTAAATGGCAATTGGGTGAAGCTATTTCAAGGAATAGGTCCATAATATACACCAAAGGTATGGCGCAGTGTACATGGAGAAGAAATCTAGATCAGGTAAGAAGTACTAGCCAATTAGATAGCCCATAAATGATGACAGAACAAATTAATTCCTATGGACAATTGCAGTGCATAATATTGCAAAAATAAGTGCCCACCACCCAACCTTTGACCAGTCAAATAAAATTCAAAGTTGCACCCCACAATGGATGTCTAACCAGATACTCACTGAAGAAGAACCAATGGCAAAGAAGATCTTCATGTGATGATCAGTTCACTTCTGGCCCTAAGAGGGTTGGCAGTCCAGACTTTTGATCATCACAACTCGTGAGAGAGGCAGACCAGACCTTTGACCACATCCAGTTCCATATGAGTATTACTGAACAGTTTCATACCCTAAGAGAGATTTCAGACGATCTTTGACGAAGACCAGTTTCACACGGGTAGAGACTAAATAGTTTCATATCTCAAGTGGGTGGCAGATGAGATCTTTTACCATAACCAGTTCCACTTAGGTATTACTGAACACTTTCACTTGCTAAGATGAATGGCTGACCAGATCTTTGATGAAGATCAGTTCCAAATGAGTATGATTTAAGAGTTTATGATTTATCAGTGGTAGCAGAGAGTTGAGCAGAGAAGAATGGATACTCATACTCATGCAATACCTCTTAAGCAAATAGAATACTGGTGCTGCAATCTAACAGAAGACATCCACAAATGGCAGGTCATCATTGCAGGTGTAGTAGAAGCACAGAGGTGATATCCTGAAACCTGAGGGACCCCTGCAAAAGCCAGATTTATGGAAGCAGAAATGACTACGATTAAGACATATTACTGGTGCTATTAACATGTGTGCCTAGGTCATTACGAACAGTAAATGAAACACTGCTAAGCATGTGTGTGTTATATGTCATTATCATGAGAATTCAAAACTAACATTCATATATAAATGTGCTGATACCTGGGGTTAAAGGGCATTGATGTAGAGACAGCAATGCCTTCACCAGATAATTAATTTGTGCACTCTGACAAAGTGGTTTGAAACACATAATATTAAGGAAAGGCCTAGTGTTACATTATTTTTCTCTAAGTTAAGAAAGTAAACAGGTGGAAGAATGTACCACAAGCACTACTGATGCAAGTACAGAGAAAGTATATGAGCATACCAGTTAGTTGTGGCAGTAGGTAAAGCAGCTCTCGACACTGTGCATTATTACAACTAATGTGGTGCATATACTGGGGCAAATACATAATACATACATACATACATACATCAGCCAACTGATCAGTGGTATTCCTAGTCTAACTGATGTTTGTAGCTCACAGCCTACAGCCTCTTCTCCTCACCGAGTTCATTTTCTCTTGCATATATCCCAGAAGCTATTAAAGGAGTCACTTGTACTGTTCTTTGTCACCCATTTTCCTAAGTGGTTCCATGCATCATCCATGAGGAAGGCAGAACTTTAGTCTGTAGCTGTTCATACAGACAGTATCCCACCAAGTTAGTCCAGCCAGAATATGAGAAAACTAATTTGTTAGAGAAAAGAAAGAAAATGATAAATGTGACACTGGCTGCACATTTATTACCGCATATTTTTATGAACAGTTGTGAAGAATGTTCTTCTTCATCATCATCAAATCCCTTTTCCCCATTTACTATGTGTGGTCAGGGTGCTGATTCAACCATTGTGTTTTCTCTAGATGCAGTGCAATTCTCCAGCCTTCTTTGACCATCATGTCTGACTGTCGCATGTTGTCTCTCATGCAATACAGCCATTTCTTGGCCTGACATCCTTATTTCCTCTTGAATTCTTCCTGTCTCTCTCAAATCTTCTTCACTAAATCATCTTCTGCTTTTCTACACGTGTTTAATCACAGTAATCTGTTCTCTTTGACATTCTCTGCAACTGGAGTTACTTTGGCTTCTGCTCTGATGTCATCATTTCTTCACCTGGTTTACAGTGTGTATCCCACCATCTTCCTCACACACTTCATCCATTAACACCTCCAGAGGCATTACTAGAATGGGGTGAAGGGGCAGCTGCCATGGGTGCAAGGTGTTAGAGGAAATGACTGGGAGATGCAATCGATTAGTAGTACACTTCTGGCATTCATTTTCATGCTTGAATTTCTGACTGCTGATACTACTTTGTGTGGTATAAATCGACCCAACCACATCTTGTAAATATAACAAGCAGTTTGCTATATTTTTAAAAAGTATATATGTTAGTCCTTAAAAAAATATATTTTTTCCTTCCCCAAGTTCACATTGAGAAAGGACTTGGCAGTAGTGCAGCAAGGGTGGGATGAGAGGGCAACTGCCCTGAATGGAAAGTGTTGAGGGCACAATCAGCTGATCCCAATCTCTAATGCAATTCTAGCTTTTAAAAGCCAGTATTCCATTTGTGGTCAAACCTGAATTCTGTAGCGCTCTATGTGTGGTTTAAACTGTAACAAATGAATGTTTGCTACAGTTTAAAAGACAAAAATGTCTCTTTTTTTAAGTAAAACCTGAGCACTGTAGCACTGTATGCAGGCAGGGTATAAATTGTATGTAGCAACTGTTAGTTTGTGTCAGGCCTTCTTGGAAAGTGTTTTTGTCTTTTGGGGATTCTATGACTGTGCCAAATTTGCAATCATCTGTGAATTTGTTCAGACAGAAGCCGCTGACATTTGCCTTAACTTCAGAGCAGAAGATTTTAAAAGGAGCAACTCCAGCACTAAGCCCTGAGTGACTCTGTTAGTGACTGGCCTTGGTGTAGCAGTAGACCCCTAGCCTGACTTTTTGCATCCTGTCAGCTTGCTGGCTATTTGGTGGGTTACATAGGGGTTTATACCTAATCTCCTGAGCTTGTCAATGATGCCAAAGTGGTGGTATTGTGGTAAATTCCTTGGCCAAGTCAAGGTAGGCTGTAGGCACCATTTTGCCCTTGTCCATTGCTTTTGTTACATTTTCAAAGAAGTCCACCAGGTTGACTAGGCATGACCTGCTCATGACTAAACTAAACTTGGTTGAGTCTAGTGTCTGAAGGTTTCCAATGTCATTATTTACCACATCCATGCTAATTCTTTCCATGACTTTACGTATGAGACCAATCAGACATATAGGTCATTAGTTACCTGGATCCATGGAATGCCTGCCCTTGTACATAAGGCTAACAGCCCATTTGCGCTGAACTGAGAGCTGAGGGATGCAGGTCAAGAAAAAACAATTGACCTGGCTTGGGATGTCAGATTGGGTTAAGAGATTTTTTTACTTAGTTCAAGGAATGACATCAGGTGTTAGATGAGTTATCTATGCCCCTGATTACCTGGAACTTCCACAGCTGCTCTTTCTTCTCTGCCGGGATTTCTATGCCATACAAAAATAAAAACACTGTTTCTCTGTATCCCAACAGTTTATTTTTTGTCTGTTAAGTGGGTAAATAGCCTTGGTCTGTATATTGTTTTCATTCACATATCAGCCAGAGACAAAACTAATACAGTATACATTACTCACAGAAAACTATAGTAGCTCTATGATACAGTTACAGCTTACTACAAAAGTATTGCCTCTATATGGTAATAAGCAACACAGAGCACATTACAGATACTAGTGCAGATTTTCCTAACTGTAAATTCATATTGATATACAGTAATGCAAATAATGTCACATTCTTAAGGTAATATGCACAGATCAATATGCTAATATAGGTTGGTCTACTTGAAATAATATTCACACAGTAATATTAGCTAATGTAGGCACAAAGTGTTATGATAATGTACAGAAAGAAGGAGGTCACAAGCTTACCATCTAGCATCAAAGACAGCTTACAGATGTGACAGAAATGTGACCTACAAATTACTACCCTCTACCAAATGTAGTATAATACTGTCTTATGGTTGTATTGAGAAAGTGTACAAAATACAGAGATACACAAGGAAAAATCCAGTGAAAATCATAGAGCAGCATTATCAGGATTTTATTGAGTCATAGTTAATGGGCAGAGCAAGAGAGACAGACAGAACACAAGAGAAATGGAGATTGTAGTACTGAAGGCTGTACAAAAGAAAAGTGGGGGAGAGGGACTGATAGGTAACGGGGGACAAGTGATAACCATAGTAATGAAGGAGAGGTCAATATGTAATAGGAGGACAGGTGATAACTATAGTAATGAAGAAGAGGCCAATATGTAACAGGAGGACAGGTGATAACTATAGTAATGAAGAAGAGGCCAATATGTAACAGGAGGACAGGTGATAACTATAGTAATGAAGGAGAGGTCAATATGTAACAGGAGGACAGGTGATAACTATAGTAATGAAGGAGAGGTCAATATGTAACAGGAAGACAGGTGATAACTATAGTAATGAAGAAGAGGCCAATATGTAACAGGAGGACAGGTGATAACTATAATAATGAAGGAGAGGCCAATATTTAACAGGACAGGTGATACCACGGTAATTATGTAGAGGCCAATATGTAACAGGAGGACAGGTGATAACTATAGTAATGAAGAAGAGGCCAATATGTAACAGGAGGACAGATGATAACTATAGTAATGAAGAAGAGGCCAATATGTAACAGGAGGACAGGTGATAACCACAGTAATTAAGGAGAAGCCAATATGTAACTGGACAGGTGATAACCACAGTAATTATGGACAAGCCAATATGTAACAGGAGGACAGTTTATAACCACTGTAATGAGGGAGAGGAGCAATAAGTGAGAGAAAATATGGGAGTGGGCAGGAGCATGGTAGCAGATTGAGAAAGAAAACAGAGGGAGCAGGCAGTGAGGAGGGATAATGGGTTGCAGAGTGTGAAAATGAGGAAAAGAAATGGATACATTTTCAGTATGGATGGGGAGAGGGAGGATAGTGACGAGTGCGACTTCGGGAGTTGGTAACAACAAAGAAAAATAAAATAACATATGGTATCAATGGAATGGGCTGCTGAACTAAGCAAAACTAATAATGTGAGTTTAGAATGAAAAGTTTGGCAGAAACGTCTGTGTAAATGTCTTGCTTCGAGGATGGATCAACATTAAACAAGGGAAAACTCCTTCCACCCCTACTGTGGGCATAGATGTTCACCTCCCTACGAATCCTTCATGTGTTTTAGGTCAGTTTCCATTCTGATATACACTTATGCACAAGTTGACTCATCCTCATTCACCTGTACACATAGTGTGACATGACTGAGATCATGGAATACTATGTCCCATGTCTTAAATAGCACTAAGAAGAAATGATTTAAGAAGAAGGAGTCATAAATTATAAATTGCTATTAAAATCTACCAGTACATTATTATGAAGATCTTTGAAGGTAGTTTGTGTTTTATGTAGTGCCTTTGTATTATAGGGTTTACTATTGGGATAATTTGAAATGTACTCAATTTCCTTTTTTGAATGGCTTATTTAATTAATTATTCCGTTTAGAAGGCCTATGAAAGCTATTCCTTTCTTTTACTGATTTTGTAACATGTAGAAGGTTCTGAAAAGCCGAGGTGTACCCTCAACCTCTTAGTGAAAGAATTCTAGACAAAGCCACATTTGTTGGGGGGGGGGGGGCAATTGGCCAAAATCAATGACATATTTTAAATCTCTCTGTCGTGAAAAGTAGCTTGAATAACAGGTTTTGTATTTGTATGCACTTTCTGAAGAATATGAAATCTATACCTTACATGTCTGTCATTATTTAGTGACTATAATCCTCAATGATTTGCCAGACAACACAAATCTTATTAGTGACAGACGGAAAATATACGGCAAAAACTGAACATTCTGCAAAATTCTGAACAGTTGAGCAGTACGAGATCTCTCTATTAAACACTTGAATTTGATTAAATCCTTGTAGTTGCCTTTAAGATATGCTTTAAATATTTTATGGCTGTGAAGAAATCTAAATAGAATAAAGGAGTTTTCCAAAAATGGTAGACCTAGAATGGAATAAATATTTTCATCTACTTAAAAATGAAGAGGTGGTTGCTCAAAATTAGTAGTATTATGTGTGGAATGCTGTCAGTATTATTATTAGATTGTATATGCAATTTATTTACTAAACATGGACAGTGTCCATCAAATAACAACCTATGTGAAAGGGAACTGAGGAGACAGTATGTTCTTTCTGTAACAGGCAGACAACCAGCCTTATCCAGGGAGGAGAAGATAAATGAATCTGCATATTTTGTTTTTATTTAGAGTATGTATGTATTTTTATTGTATGTGTTTCACATTTTTACATTCTGCTATCACTATGACCTTCACCAGAACAAACATATTATTGGTTGGATTAAACTATTTTAGATTGGCTTTTTCCTGTTGCCTTGTGGTGGACTGCTGGGGAAGGAACATATAAAGTGAGTCAGAAGACACATTGGTACAAGATCAGACAGAAGAATAGAGGACATTAGCTGCATGCATCTCTAATAGCGATATTCTTGTTAGTGTTGCCTGTGGTAATGTAAGGTTTCTGTGCAGAATACTGATACCATATGGCTACTTGGTCTAGTAGTTAGGCTTGCTGGATTTCATCCAGGAAGTTCAGGTCTGACTCCCACTGTGAGAATGAATCACTCTTTTGTTTGGCAGTTGGAAGAAGAGATTAAGGTATGAGCTGGTACAGTGCTTTTGGGCCACTGGAAATTTGTACTAGGCTCATTAGTGGTCTTCTGGACTGCATGCCTAGAACTACCTATGAACTTGTAAACCTTTGCTGCTAGGTCCATCTGCAAAGCTCATCACACAATAGAGAAAGCAATCAAACTCATTCCCCATTGGCCTGTTTCATAACACTTCTATAGCATCTCTTTGGGTCCTATTCTTACAGCAGATGGAGATGAATTTTTCTCTTCAAGATCACTGTACAGATATCTCCAGCATCACCCTGCTTTACTGGGTTTTCAGTAACATAATCAGGATATATAATGTCTAAGCAGGAGAGTTATAAATTATGTATCATAGACTTAATCTGGAATTACATGACTCATTTATAATATGAATACTTTTTTCTTCTTACCCTTTTCTAGACTCATGCCACTGCCCTGGGGTCTGGGGGAAGGTTCTGCTGCCCTTCATGTCAACAGGAGGTAGTACTGGACCATTATGGAGTATATGGATTGCAGAGGAACTTGCTGGTGGAAAACATCATTGAGATCTATAAGCAGGAATGTGCCAGGTATGTGGATGCCTTGACTTGGAGTTCAGAGAAGACTCCAACAGCATTGTTCCATAATAAGGAAATTGATTTTTACTCTTATTTATCCATGTGTTACTTTGATTATAAACTCCTATGAGGAAGATTCCTGGTATAGGTAGTAGTGTCCTTCCTGTGTGTTGACTTCCTGACTACAAGAAGATGGTTTTGTAGGGAGTCAAAAACAAAGATCCCTGTAGGATAAGAGCTTCTCAAATGGCTGACACTGAACAATTTTAGTACATAGATCAAAGGCAAAACCTCATATTTTTGATAACAATCCCTTGATTTATAAGTAATTGCTACACCATTTCACTTCACTTTAATTTTATTTCTTTTCTTGACAAGGTATGGACTGTTATATATGGGACATGTTTCTGCCACGATCCACTTGTTAGTCATTGTATTTATAGGCAATGCTATGTATAGTGGCTCTATGTGGTAGTTTACATGGTAGTATAAGTAGCAATGTTGAAAGTTCTAAGATAAAACAGTTTAGCATCAAAGCTGGAACTTAATAACTTAGAAAAGTAACACAGTCTATGTAAGATTTCTGATACTCAACAACATTTCATAGCATACCATACCATAGTTATGTTTGTGAGACAAAGGGACATATATAGTAACTCAGGTTAAATAGTTTTAGGAACAGATCTGCCAAATGCTTGTTCAGTACTGTTTATTAAACAGTCAAGTATGTTATCAGATCCAACAAAGGAAATATTTTTAGTCCTGAATACAGTTGTGGAGACAGGGCATCTTGGACCTGATGAAGTTTCAAACCAGGGCTCCAACCCCTCCTTTTTTTACTACATATAAATGTATGTGTTCTTTTGAATTCACCTTCCTGATTTAACTATCCAAATTGCTAGCATTGTAATCTACCACTATCCTTACCCAACAATTACAATTCAGGGTTTACACTTCAAATGTCTAACTGTGATAAAAATGGCCACATTAAAATATTCCAGCTTGAATTACACCAATGTGCATTAGCCCCCAAAAGCCAGACTAATGACTTTTTAACTTGATCTTAACAGCCATGGGTCAGCCATTGTCATTCACAGACAGCTCTATGCCCAGCAATTATTATATCCCCATTGTTATTTGTGTACACTTCAGATGTCTGATTGTAGTAAAAATAAATAAATACTTATAGACACAATAATGTATTTCAAGCTTGTTTCACACAAACACACAGTAGTTCAAGTATTCTAACTTACATCACATAAATACATACTTATGCTACAAAGCCAGACTATTTGAAGTGAGCAAAAGACAAGAAGGTAAGTTACTTTCGTCCACAGACAACCCCACCCTCTCCAGCAGTAATAGCCACTTTGTTGTGTAGACCTCATCTGAATGTGACAAAAATACCTCTCAATTTGTTAGTGCAAGAATCAGGAATAAAGCCAAGAAATAAGTGGGACAAATTTTAAATATAATTTGTATATACGTAGAAAATAAATATGTTATGAGGAGGGAAAGGTGGGAAAATAACTTCAGATACACACACATACATACACACACACACACACACACACACACACACACACACACACACACACACACACACACACACACACACACATACACACACACATTTCTAAGCACACACAGAAATTCACTCAACATCAACCCCCCCCAACCGACATGAACAAAACTCAGGGATACAATTACCCATTCATCCAACTTCAGACACACACACACACACACACACACACACACACACACACACACACACACACACACACACACACACACACACACAAAATGTAATCAGGTTTTGCATCAACATGCATTTTATGAACACTGATAATTATGTATAAGCACACTGCACATCCACACAGCACAGATAGATACCACACACAAACATACAGCATTTTTAAAATATTACTGTAATTAATTTAAAAAGTTAATAGAATAGCTGGTGTGCATCAACATGCATATTCTAAACATGAAATATGAAACTCTGATATGTGGCATTATTGACTGTTTGCAATCCTCAGTGACTTACCAGAAAGCCAAAACTTTTATGAGGGACAGGGCAAAATTTGAAGCAAAATTAGGATGCTCTGCAAAATCAGATACAGTTAACATGGTTAAGCCTCTTCTCAACTGCATAGCTCTAGAAGAAGGCATATGAAAAAGGTCCATATGAATCAGTCCTCCAGTTTCTACCCCAATTAACAAATACTGTAAATAAATATGCATAACCTCAACCTCACTAACTGGATGCTACCATTAGTATGAGGTTATGCTTGTGCATCACTAGAGAAAAATTCATTTAAAAATACTGAAAGTGCTCCTAGTACAACAAATACTCACAGTGAGATGTCGTGTAAATCCTTTCTTTTAAATGCATATGCCCATAATGAAACTTACTATTATATTCGGCACACATGCTAATAAAAATTGAGTTAGCAGTGCTGAATGTAACACGAGTTTTAACTAAAACTCTTGTTAAGCCTGGATAGACAGCCTTGCCAGTGCACTGGATAGCCATCAGCCATGGGCTCCCATGGAGGTGTTGGCCCTGAGCAGCTGCCCAAATCCTCCCTATTATAATCTGTTATTGCTTGGAGAGCAACTTCAGTGGATGTTCTTTAGTAATGATGGGGAGGAGTCCTGAGACATTCATGGAATAGTCCTCTATGGAGTAAAATCCACTCTGAATTTGTTTGCTAGTATGTTGGCAATGTCTACTAGGTCAGAGTAGGTGTTGCCATCATAAGCTCAGAGCAATGTTAGGTGTTATTTATTAGTTTCCTAATGTAGCTAAAGAAGGAATTTGCAATTGTCATTAGCTTCAGATGTTAATCTAAATTCATGGGCTGCTTTTGCTGACCTGATTTTAGTCAATTTTCTGAAGTTATACTTAATATGAAGGTCTTTTGATCTGATGTACACTCTAAGGAGTTTTTTTTTTCTTTTATTGTAGAGTTTATGTTGGCAGATGGTGGTTTATTTTTAAATTCCCGTTTGCGTTTAGATCTGGTTTGGACTGTCAGTTCTATATATTTATCTAAGTGGGCATAAAACTCCTTTGTGAAGTTACCTGTTATGGCAATGTCTGGGAAAATACTGCTATAGCTGAATTTTGAAACTTTGCTTCAGAATTTGATGTAATAGATGGGTTTTTTGAAATATTTGAATTTCTAGATACTGGTTTCAGTAGGTTTAGAGATTTTAATCCAGCTTAACCATGGAAGGATATATCATAGGAATAGTACATGAAGAAATTATATTTGTAAAGACCAGGTCAAGAATATTATGCCCTCTAGTGGAGCTGTTAACAGTCTACTTCAGGGAGTTTTTGCATAATAAATCTAAGAACTTTTGGGCATCTCCTACATTGGAGGTATAGGCACTCCAGTTTAGTGAGGGTTAGGTCAAGTCACCCAAAATAATGTACTTCTTGTTTATCGGGAGTTCCTCAAATACATTTAGGTACCTTACATGATTTTCAGGGGACATAAAGGGCTATAAACTGATAGTTGGTCCTGTTTATTGTGATTTGGATGAGTTCCATTTGTGGGCCTCATGGAATTTGTCTAGACATGATATGGTCCCTAACAAATATGGAGACGCTACCACAGCTGTCATCAGGTTTGAAGGCAAGGTACCCACAAAATCCAGGTATGGAGGGAGTGCACCTTGGACATTTAAACCAAGTTTCAGTAATTGCACATGTATGGATGTGCTCCAAATGAAGAACAGCCTCAAGGTCAGGCAACCTATTGTTGAGACTTCTGGTATTGAGCGCAGTCACTTTAACGTAATCTTGTATAACTTTCTGTAACCTCAATTTTTCTCAAAATATCAATACTTCAGTTACTGCTTTGGGATGTTTGCTCCTGCATGTACTATATTATGAATAATACAATAACAGGTCATTGTTATTCAAAAAGTGCCCTAGTCAGAGTGCCCCTTGTTAAATCAAACATATCCCAACAGAAAAAAGTCTGGCCACTGAAGTACCACTGAGGGTCTGGATTTTACTATCGTCATATGCTTACAGGACCGCAGACTATGAGAATAATCAGGTATGTTCTGCAAAGATAAATAATCAGAAACATACCTGATTTTCCTTACATTTAGGCTGTTCCTCATAAAATGTCAGTTTAAGAAAAGAAAAAAAGAACAACAACAAATTCTTTCTTCCCTGTTGCTTTCTTTGAACTGAATTCATATACTTTGCAAGTGTGGGGACGATGGCCCATGGGTATGCACAGTACATAAAAAAGGCTACAGAATGTGTGGGAACACCACAACGCAGTTATACATAGGCATTATTTAAGAAAAGCAAGCAATTTCTTTCTTAAATAAAGTCATTGTATGATAGCAGTAAGTCACACCTGAGTGTGGTTAATGCTGGATTTATGCACATCCAGTCATCGGTTACTGCTTAAATAATGCACAGGAAGACCATGAATATATTTCAGATGCACTTTATTACATGAATGCTGTGCTCATGCTCGGAATCATTTTGTATTGCAACCTCACTCACATTTATCCTCAGTACAGCCATAATACTGAACAGCAAAGCTCCAGATAGCATGTTGAGGTCATAATATGATGTTAGCTTCTGATTCATGTAGATCGTAATCATGCTATAAAGAGCACTGGCTAGGTTGTAACTCAACGTCTTCAGAGATATTTGCTGTATTAAGTTTAATTTGATGAATTGTTTTCCTCAAAATATGGACCATTTGAAGGTGAGGCTAAACGTTAACCTTCTTGACCGCAGAAAAGCTTTGAGTCTGCAGACAAGGTTATACAAAGATGATTGCTGTACAATAGAAAACATTTAATGCTGCCAGTATCAGAATTTTGGTGTGGAAAGCTAAGCTGACATTGTGAACTTAGATGGGTGTGGATACATTTTTATAAATAATTATATGTAGCTGTGAGCAGGGAAGCATTTTAACAGTACAAACCATTGCATTAGCTTCTAAATATGTTGTTTTTCTGTAGTAATGTTTTCCTACTTCCTATTCTTTAGGCCAAGGTCTGTGCCAAAGTCTGACCACCTGACCTGCAAAGAACATGAGAAAGAGAAGATAAATGTCTACTGCATGTCCTGCGAGGTTCTCACCTGCTGCCTCTGTAAAGTCTTTGGGAAGCATAGGAATTGTAATGTTGTACCTCTCATTGACATTTGTAAGCGACTGAAGGTGAATTGAATATTACCTTTTAGAATATTTTGTATGAATATTCTTACACTAGTAATAATTACATGGACAAACACATGATAAAAATGATTTGACATTTTGAAAGGGATTGGATAAGGGGGGAAATGGACTGCTGCCAATGAATTTTGCCTGAGGTTTATTGTATAACTTCTTAATAATTTTTAATTATTTTTGTTGATATTAAATATGTATTTTTAAGCTTTAGATCATCATCATCATCATCAGGAAGAGTTAAGACACGCACTGGGAGGCAGTGAAGAGTTACCGAATAGCTGGGTAACTACAGCAGAGCTAGTAAGGGAGACTGCTAGAAAGGTGCTTGGTGTGGCATCTGGACAGAGGAAGGAGGACAAGGAGACCTGGTGGTGGAATGAGGAAGTACAGGAGAGTATACAGAGGAAGAGGCTGGCAAAGAAGAAGTGGGAGTGTCAAAGAGATGAAGAAAGTAGACATGAGTATAAGGAGATGAGGCGCATGGCAAAGAGAGAGGTGGCGAAGGCTAAGGATAAGGCATATGGAGAGTTGTAGGAGAGATTGGACACTAAAAAGGGAGAAAAGGACCTGTACTGATTGGCTAGACAGAGGGACAGAGCTGGGAAAGATGTGCAGCAGGTAAGGGTGATAAAGGATCGTGAGGGAAACGTACTCACAAGCAAGGAGAGTGTGTTGAGTAGATGGAAAGAGTACTTTGAGGGGCTGATGAATGAAGAGAATGATAGAGAGAGAAGGTTGGATGATGTTGGGATAGTGAATCAGGAAGTGAAACAGATTAGCAACGAGGAAGTAAGGACAGCTATGAAAAAGGATGAAGAATGGAAAGGCTGTTGGCCCAGATGACATACCAGTGGAAGCATGGAAGTGCTTAGGAGAAATGGCAGTGGAATTTTTAACCAGATTGTTTAATGAAACTTTGGAAAGTCAGAAGATGCCTGAGGAGTGGAGAAAAAGTGTTTTGGTACCTATCTTTAATTATAAGGGTGATGTGCAGAGCTGCAGTAACTACAGAGGGATAAAATTGATCAGTCACAGCTTGACATTATGGGAAAGAGTAGTGGAAGCTAGGTTAAGAAGGGAGGTGATGATTAGTGATCAGCAGTATGGTTTCATGCCAGGAAAGAGCACTACAGATGCTATGTTTGCTCTGAGAGTATTGTTGGAGAAATACAGAGAAGGTCAGAAGGAGTTGCATTGTGTCTTTGTGGACTTAGAGAAAGCATATGACAGGGTGCATAGAGAGGAGTTGTGGTATTGTATGAGGAAGTCGGGAGTGGCAGAGAAGTATGTAAGAGTGGTACAGGATATGTACGAGGGTAGTGTGACAGTGGTGAGGACTGCGGTGGGAGTGACAGACACATTTAAGGTGGAGGTGGGATTACATCAAGGATCAGCTCTGAGCCCTTTCTTATTTGCAGTGGTGATGGACAGGTTGACAGATGAGATCAGACAGGAGGCCCCGTGGACTATGATGTTTGCAGATGACATTGTGATCTGTAGTGAGAATAGGGACCAGGTTGAAGAGACCCTGGATTGGTGGAGATATGCTCTAGAGAGCAGAGGAATGAAGGTCAGCAGGGCTAAGACAGAATATATGTGTGTAAATGAGAGGGAGGGTAGAGGAATGGTGAGGATGCAGGGAGTAGAGTTGGTAAAAGTGCATGAGTTTAAGTACTTGGGATCAACAGGTCAGAGTAATGATGAGTGTGGAAGAGAGGTGAAGAAGAGAGTACAGGCAAGGTGGAATGGGTGGAGAAGAGTGTCAGGAGTGATTTGTGACAGACGGGTACCAGTAAGAGTGAAAGGGAAGGTCTACAAGAGGGTAATGAGACCAGCTATGTTATATGGTGGGTTGGAGATGGTGGCATTGACAAAAAGGCAGGAGTCAGAGCTGGATGTGGCAGAGTTAAAGATGTTAAGATTTGCACTGGGTGTGACTAGGATGGACAGTATTAGGAATCAGTATATTAGAGGGTCAGCTCAGGTTGGACAGTTTGGAGACAAAGCAAGAGAGGCGAGATTGCGTTGGTTTGGACATGTGCTGATAAGGGATGCTGGGTATGTTGGGAAAATGATGCTAAGGATGGAGCTGCCAGGTAAGAGGAAAAGAAGAAGGCCTAAGATAAGGTTTATGGATGTGGTGAGAGAGGACATGCAGGCGGTTGGTGTGACAGAGCAAGATGCAGAGGACAGGAAGAAATGGAAACAGATGATCCGCTGTGGCGACCCCTAACGAGAACAGCCAAAAGAAGATGATAAAGCTTTAGATAAATATCTGAAAATCAGATTTATCTAATCTAACTGAAATAATAACTGTTGAAAAAACGAAAAGAAAAAAGAAAAACAATATGCATTCATTTTATCTTTCTTTCTTTCCTTTCTTAAAGGATCTGCCCTAAACCCAGCATATTTCACTAACAAAGCATTGTCACAGTTTACTTGTAGACTTGACATCTCCATTTGAGCTTTCTTTTTCCAAATTTGTGGTGAAAGCTAATTGCTTTAATCTTCATATACTGTTTATATTGTTAACCCATAGATGAATGGAAGGCTATGATGTGATTCCCATGAAATAATAGCTGTCATTTTCCCAAATAGCAGAATAGGACCAAATAATGAAGTTCAGTTGATCTTACCTGATTATTCAGAGACTGGATATCTGGCAGGGCTTTTCTTGAATCAGTCTTAAAAGATCCTGGCAAAAACCTTTTTAAATTCTCATTCATTCTTTGAAAAAATGCAAGCCCAAGAAAACTAATAAGGCTTAAGGATTGTTTTCTAGCTAAAAACTATCCTGATTATGTCCAACCTGCTCCATTTGCCCTTGCTCCACTTGGACTCACTCTGGTCCTCTACCCTTCCCCCAAATTCTACCCACCTCCATTACAAGCACATTTAAACTAGCTATACCTTCACCCCCTCTCCCTCATCACCTATTGACTCATCAAACCTCATTAATCAATATCTCATGATCACTGAAAACTATATCTTTTATCCCTCTGTCACTATCAAACACCACCTCCCCACTATAAACCTTTATTTCCTCTCTCTTAAATTGCTCAGTTTTCTCTAAACGTGGCACTCCCTTTTCCAACCCCAATCCAACTAATCTGTTACACAATTAGCCTTCTCTTACTAATAAATACACAATTATCACTACTCAAAATATTAATACAAACATTAATACCATCACATCCAATTGTAGCCTCGAAAAACATAGAAGTATCTTCTCTAATATATCTGCCAGTCTACTACACATAAGCACCTTCCATTTCTCAAAGTATAAACTTTTACATTCCTCCACTAGCTGTAAAATAAGCCATCTCTTAAAACTAAAACAAAAAATAATACCTTACTTATAAACTACTATTTCCTCACATACCACTGGTTTATCCCTATGTGGTGATATTCATCCAAACCCTGGACCTATATCAACATCTCATATCCACTACACCTCCTCTTCTAATACTCTACATCTGGTGAATCTAAATCTATGTAGCATGTGTAATAAACTAACAGTTCTCCATGCATGGTTATCCCAGTGCATGCCCGATATACTTGCAGCAGCAGAGATATGGCTAAAACCACATATCCAAGACACATAAATACTCCCCCCAGGTTATAATATAATAAAATCAGATAGAACCCACAAAAACTCTGGAGGGGTGGCCCTAATTTACTACTCCTCCTATACAATCATACCCTACTCCAAACCCATTCTTAAGTTCAATAGCACAGACATTCTCATATCCTTTCTAAAACTTAATAAAACCAAACAACTTTGTATAACTGTGATATACATACCATCTCCCCATAACTACCCCATACTAGAAGACATATTATCTTGGTTGTCCCAAAACATTCTTACTGAAACTACCATTCTGGGTGATGTCAACATCAACTGGCAAAACGTAATCTCTGACTACCCAACCAAGAGTCTAAATCTATTTGGTTTTACTCAACACATCACATCCCCCACTAGGATTCACAAAAGTAAAAACTACATTTCCATACTAGATTGGATCCTAGTCACAGACTCTACTAAATATTCTAACTCAGGTACCCTCCCAGATACTTTAAGTGACCACCTACCCGCTCATACCTACAGGACTACATCCCATTCAACCAGAACCCACAACTACAAAACCCCCCAAAACCCTAACTATATTTAATCAACTGTTCACCAAAATTCTAAAATCACTAAACTGGTCCATTATAAAAACACTAAACTAGACGAGGCATTCAACCATTTCAACAAACTATTTTTAGACAACCTAAACAGCCTAGTCCCACTTCATACAAAAAGAACCAGAATCAGTCATGCATCTTGGCTTACAAAGTCAACTAAATGGTCACTAATTAATAGGGGCAAAGCCTGGAAGGAATGATTGAAAAACAAAAATGACCAAACCCAACAACCCTATAGACAATTATGCAATCAAGCTAAGAAACTTATTACCACTGACAAAAAACAATACTTCACACAGCAACTATCTGATCATAAAAACAACCCCAAAACATGTTGGTCTACCATTTCATCATTGCTTACTCCAGGTACAAACTCCAGCCCTTTTCATTGACAAAACCCCACCAAATAGCATAGATATTTAATACACACTTTATAGAAAGTACTGCTAACATAGTCAATAGTCCAAATAAACCTTCTAGTACAAATTCCACAACTAATAACCCATCTAATAATTCATTCATTATTTCCACTTTTGCTCCTTCCTCTGCTCAAAACACCTAATCTACACCTTCACCACCAACCCTAACATTAAACCCTGTACCCACTAATTATATATGGAACCTACTATATAAAGTTATACCATGCTCTCTTTCATCTGACAACCTCTCATCCAAGTACCTAAAACTTGCCACTGATGCTATTGCCTACCCTATTAGTATCCTCATAAATAGATCCATCTCTGAATCCTACATCCCAGCCCTTTGGAAAAAATCAATTGTAACCCTTTTACATAAAGGAGGTAAATCCAATGACATATATAACTATCATCCTATTTCCATTCTGTCTCCCCTCTCCAAAATCCTAGAAAAATACATCCATAAACAAATACTTGATTATCTTAACCACATTAACCACAACCAACTACTTATCTCAACCCAACACAGCTTCAGACCAGGACATAGCACACCATTTGCTCTAGTATCCTTTACTGATACTATTAACAAAGCCAAAGACTTCAGCCAACTAACCTCAGCAATATTTCTGGACCTATCAAAAGCATTTGACATGGTCTCACATCCAAAACTGTTACAGGAACTTTCTTCCCTTGATCTAACTCAAACGTCTCAACAATGGTTCTCAAGCTATTTAGCTCAAAGACAACAATGCATAAAATGGTCATCTTATTTTTATTTTATTTATTTTTTATTTTATTTTTAACATCTTTATAAACAACCTGTATACTGCTTCCTGTCACAATACTCTCATTCAATATGCTGATGATCCAACCCATATTTCCTCCTCTTATAATATTACCCACCATAGGGATATAACCCTTCTCATCGATTGAATCTGGGTTAACAATGCCCAAATTTTACTCAACCCTAATAAAATCAAATGACTTATTTTTAAACCAAAAATTCAACCAACAGACTTCAAAATATACTCTCTAAATAACACAGAAGTAGAAGTGGTCCCATACACCAAACTGTTAGGGGTAACCATAGACAACAAACTTTCTTTCGATCTTTACAATACTATTAAAAAAACTCACCTTAAACTTGCTCTATTGACACAAAAATTGTATGGACCCAGCCACTAAAATAAAGCTAGCCTAATGTACATATTACCCTCCTTAATATATGGTGCATGTATACTAAACAACCTTGAATCTACACTAAAACATAAACTTGCTACAATAAAATTGCAAAATTCACAGCAGGATCCCCATTCAATAAACACCATTGTACTGCTCTTATGCTCTTACATCTCTTAACTGACTAAAACTCCCCCCAAAACTCAACTACCTACAACTGACAATGGCCCATAAAATTATCTATAACTTTAAATCTTGTCCTGCCATAAATTCCTTACTCCAAACATATATACCAAATCGAGCTCTATGCTCTGAGAGCAAACAACTCCTAACTCTTTATAAACCAAGCAAAACTGCTGGGTAATCTTTGTACTCATACTCGGTTACCAAATTGTGGAACACTCTACCCTTAGACATTAGAACCACCCTAAACATCAAAATGTTCAAATTCAAACTACAGGAACATCTATCAAGAGCAAGTAACTGTTCCTGTTCACAGTCTAACCTTCCTCTCACTCTTCGCCCCACTCTACCAGCCCAGTCTCCCCACCCCCTATCCTTCTTCCTCTTTCTCTATTTTACCCAAGCTCCCCTTCCTCCTCACCCCACCTATTTTCTTTCCCCTTACTACCTTTGCTTTTCACTCATCAGCATCTATCTTATACCATTCTTATCAAGCCTTATATCATATACTTAACTAAACTTTACTAACTTTAATCCTATACTCTTTCTTTCTTCTGCTACTAATACTTCTACAATTTGACTATTAATACTATCACTTTTCACCTTATCTTTTCTCACTAAAGCTTTTACTATACAAATAAATGATCCTTGCCACCTTTCTTATTACAAAAAAATCTCTTTTCAAACTTTGTTTCTTTTATACAAAACAAGTCTGTTTACATTTACAAAAACTACACTATAAAAGAAACATACACATCTCAAGCAGTCATGAAAAAATTTGAAGAGAATGGAGCCTATGTGCCCCTTTCAAATATAAAGCTTGTATCCTCACTCCACTTCACTATGCAAATGAGAATATTCTATGTACTTTATAAATCTTGGCACCTGTCATCATTATTTAAATGGGAATATCTTTGTGTAGTTCAGGAATTTTACCTACCTCTGTTATTACACAGTAGTTTATCTTCAGCAAACTCTACTCCACTAATGCAATTCAATGTCTGTTTACACCAATGAGAACTATAGTACAATATAAACCTTCACACTTCAGGCATTCCTGTAAAAGTCTATAAAAACTGGACAATATGTGCACAAATTAGATGTTTACTTTATAGCTTTCTCCCTTGTTACTATGTAAATGGGAATATTTTATGTATTATCTTCTTTCATTTTATCAATATTGTTTACTGTAAAACCATTGTTAAAATTTTATTATAAGTATAGCTTGTACTTATTTGTACTTTTGTAGCTTTTCTCCTAGGGCTTCAGATGAAAATGGGTTTCCTACTCAGTCAGACTTTCCTGGTAAACAAATCACAAATAAATCAATCAATAAATAAATTCCACTGGCTAAGGAATGGTGTGAGAAAAGTGCAGTTTTAAAAATATGTCTATCTTTAAACTTTTGCTTACCAGGATGGTCTGTCTAGGCATGCAGGCCCATACTAAACTGCTTGTAATCACCATAGATGACAACTTAAACTTTGATTTTCACATACAAAACTGAATAAAAAATCATCAAACACTAGGTCTGCTGTATCTTGCAAAACAATTCCTTACTCCTTCTAGTAGACTCACCATAGCTAACTCTCATCTTTTACCCTCTCTTTTCTGTGGCTTACCTGTTTTGACTAACATCCAGATTTCTCTTAAGTCACAACTAGAACAATACTATTATAAAATGACTAGATTTGCAGCTAACTTGCCATATAGAGCTCATCATTGCTCTGCATTATGTGCAGTCAACTAGCTATAGCTGACACATCAGCTAGCCAGTACACAACTTCTTCTAACCCATAACATACTATATAACTCCTCTACATCCCCTCTGTCTCCTTAGTATTTCATCACTATCTCACAAATAGCACTCTGTACTTTCAGTTGTAGTCGTAGTTGGAGGGGTTGCAAGTAAGATTTACTTAAAGAAATGGTGATGCAGAGTGAGCCATAAGATGAAGGAGATTTTTCTTGGGGGTCATTATGTAGAAAATGCAAAAGGAGAATGCAGAGACAATCCTGAAGAATAAAGGTGAGATGGAAAAGAAAATATGTAGAAAATGTAAGAGAAGGCAAAAAGCGAGTAGCAGAAAAGAAAAAGGCAAAAGAAAATAAAAATTGGAAGTAAGTGGTAAGGATTCAAAATAAACAAGACAAAAAATGGACAGGTATGAAGTGTGGAACATTTTAATAGCTGCTTCAAAAGCACATGAGGTTGTTGTTGTTTGTCTTTTCGGCTTTTCCCAGTTAGTGGTCGCCACAGCAGACCTCCAGTCCGCTAATGATTAGCAGATTTTTTTTTTTATGGTGCCGAGTTGCCAGCCCGACACCCAACCTTCAGCGAAGGCACGCCCATTCACACATGTCTTTCGGAGGCCACTCGACCACGGGGAGGACATGCAGACTCCACACAGAACACTCCAGCCAAGAATCGAACAGGAGAACCTAAAGAGCATTTATTCTTATTAACAAAGAAACATTTTACAGCAGCATATTTGAGACTGTTTTTTCAGTGGAAAATTTTCTTAGAGAATATGAAAAAAAGAAAGATTGTAACTGGAATCCTTATGTGATAAAAGCATCTAACAGGGAAACTAAAAAAGGAAATGCATGTACAATTGTACAATTTCGAACAGAGATGGAAAGAGAGTCTTTGAAAGGACATTTGAAAATTTATGTAAAGAAATACTCAGTGCAAAAGTTTATAATAAAAGGGATTTATGGAATGGCAGATGGCAATATAATATTATATTATAAATAGAAAGAGAATAAATTATACCAAGCATGATAAATGTGGATAGGAATAGGGGTACTGTAAAATATAGGAGACAACCCAACACTTTTTTTTTTTGTGGAAAAGAAGGACATTTGATAAGTAATTGTGATAAAAGAAAATGTTATATTTGGAGGAAATGGGATATGATGCAAAAAATGTGAAATGAAATGTTATAAATGTAACAAAATTGGACATTTATGGATGTATTGTAAAAATGGAAATAAGAGTAAGAAAAAGAAAGAGAAGAAATTTTAAAAATAGTTGAAACAGAAGAAAAATTAGATGAGGAAAAATAATAAAGAGGACATAGAAGAAGGCTCTGGAATAAGTGACGAAGAAGACATAAATTGGGAAATAGTAAAATAAAAAGGAATTATATTGGTAAAAGTGTAAAAGACAGAAAAAGAAAATAAAAAAAAGATACAAAAGAAAAAAAGAAAGGAAATGGATAAAAAATAATGTATGCAACTAATGGTTGGGGGTTGGTATAATTGTGAAGGTGTTTGACTCAAAGAAATGATGTACAGTGTTTGATTCTCACTTTTGGGAGGGAAATTGGCTAAGCTTAGAATGGCACAATAAGGCAGCTAGCCTATTAATTAGCTATGAACTTATGAAACCATGAATACAAGGAAAAGGGAAAATGAAAATTTTAGAGTGCTTTCTATAAATGTGAATAGTATATTAAGAACAATAAGGATTTTAGAGTGGCATTATACATGTGCTGTAGATGTATTTATAGTAGAAGACACAATATTTTTTAACAAATGAAGACAGATTACAAACAGAGAATTTATGGGGAGGAAAGATAATCTTGAACTTGCAAAATAAAGATGTTCTAGAATAACCATATTCTGTAGAAATACAGTAAAGATATTATATGTAACTTTAGCAAACAATGGAAGATTGACCATTGCAGATTTAAAATGAAAAGAACAAGTATATGGAGTTATAACATTATATGTTTATACTAATTGTAATGAAAGGGAAAGCATATTTCATCAGATTTTAGAATATGTAGTGATAAATGTAACTATTATAAAAACAGGAGACTTTACAGGAATGATATAAGCAAAATATTAGAAGTTATAATATGGGGTATGTTAAAACTTTGGGACAAAAATCCATGGACTTACAAAAGGGGTATGTATAGAACTGAACTAGATTATTTTGTAGTATCAGAAAGTTTAGTTATAGGAGAAGGGGAGATAGTTGAAACAAGATTTTCTGATTCATCTTGCAATATAGTTAGAAATAAATGAAAACAAGAAATATATAAAAATAGGCAAAGGAATAAAAAGGATACATGAGGAAGCATGGAATGAAGAAGGAAAGAGATTAGTAATGCAGTTATGGAAAAATCATATTATGATGAGAACATTTTATAAAAAAATGGTCTGAATGCTATATGATATTTTAGGAAAAATATAAAAAAAAGTATTTTACAGTGGCAACATGATGTGAGAAAAGTACAAAAAGAAAAATATAAAAGAACAAATAATGATGTATTTGATGTAGTGCATAATGACAGAAAGTACTATGACAGAAAAAGAATTATATATTTTTTTATTTTATTTTTATTTTACAGTTTATTTACTGGGATAATCCATTGAGCCATGAAGAGCCCATTTTCAATGGAGTTATGGGGAACAACAATATAATATGAAGACAATGCATTTACATTTATGTAATAATATTGAGGATTGATGGTATTACACAACATGACAAAAAATACACGATTGCACTGAAAATACAGTCAGAAAAGCAAAAGGCAAAATTTTACACACACACACACACACACACACACACACACACACACACACACACACACACACACACACACACGTAATTTAAAATAAGAAAAATCCATTGGTGCATATTCCTGTTAGATTTGTTACAATGTGAAATAACACAGGGTTGACATTCCAATTTTACATGACATCTTAGCAGAGTTAAAGTAGGATGGGGATAAAAGGTGTTAATTGTTGAATGTAAGAAGGGTGGGGCAGTAAGAAAAAAAGTAGAGCAAGAGTAGGAGTAAATGAGAAAAATGAAGATGGTAGTGATCAGAGAACCTCAATATGATGAAGAGAAGAGAGAAGTAAAAGAGTGTGAGAAATGTGGAAAAAAGAGTTGAGTCATGTGGGATGAGAGCAGCAACATTCCAAGAGGGGTTTGAGATGGGAATGAAGCAGGGTCTTAAAGGTAGAGTGGTTGTCTGCAGTATGAATAAGAGGTGGCAAGAAAGAAATCAAGAAAAAAAGATTATATAAACAAAGATTTTTTACAAGGAGAAGGAGAAGAATTATTGAGTTACCAAAGCAGATTAGCAAATGAAGATGGTATCGTAATGAGAGAAATAAAAAAAAATATATAAGGAGAAAGAAAATACTCCAGAAAGGATTATGAATAGTGTAGTACAAGGTCTACAAGAAATGTTTAAATTAAAAAAGAAAGTAGTGAAAAAAACATGGAAAGTAAAAAAGTTAACAGAAAAAGAGAATAAAAAGTTGGAAATGGAGATTTCTTTATATGAGATAGATAATGTATTAAGACAAGTAAATACAGGTTGGCTACAGAACCAGATGGAATAGGGTATGAAATGTATACAAAATTTAAGGGATTGCCAAAAATAATTTTTAAAGATTTTGAATGAATGGTTAAATGCAGGTTTTGTATATAAAGAATTGTATACTGGAATGCTTAAATTCACACTGAAGAAGGAAGCTAGAAGACAATTAAAAACTGGAGATGAATAGTATTAAATAATAATGATTATAAGATATTTATGAAAATAATACAAAATAGATATGAAACTAAAATGGAAAATAATCTGGAAGATAGTATATGTAGTATAAATTGGGAAGGGCTGTCAAGAATTATTAATGATAGTTAGAGGAAATGTGCATGATATTATGAATAGAAAAGAATAAACTAAATTCATAATAGAAGACCTTAAGGTATTTGATACAATTAGACATCTTATGGGTAATAATTAAAGACTATAATATAAATGAAAAAGTTAGGAAATTATGCATAGCAGCATATATAAATTGCAAAGTAAAAACACTTGTAAATGGCTGGTAAAGCCAGGAGGTACATATGAAGAGTGGTATAAGACAGGGATGCCCAATAACTTGTATACTCTATGCATTAGTTATGAATGTGATAGTATGTGAAGCTAATTACAAAAAGAAGGAGGTGGGATATATATAACATCTGAAGGGTTAAGAAGTCCAGTTCTGATAGTATATGCAGATGAAATTATAATAATGCAAAAACTAAATTTGGATAAAAGAAGTAATACTTTGCACAAATGAGTGCCTAAAAGTTATAGGGATGTGTTTAAATAAAGAGAAAAGTAAATGTTTTGTGTTTGACATAAAATGAAGGAATAAAGATGTAAATAAAATTCACTGGAAAAAAAACAATAGAAGAAATAAAACATATCTGTCTTTTCTGGAGACTGCATAAATTAACATTCAGAGAACAAGCTTATTTGATAAAGTTAATACTGATGGGAAAATAGCATACTTAACAGGTGTATTTACGGTGCCAACAATATCTGAAACTGAATTATTGCAGATATTTTTTCATTTATATGGATTTCTAGATTAAACCCAGTAAAAAAGAGAAGAGGAGTTTTGTATATAAATAAAGAGGAAGGAGGTTTAGGGTTAATTAATCCAGTGGTATATGCTGCTTCATTACATTTGTACAAAGTGTTCAAGCGGATAAGTGAAAAAGATGAGAGATTGGTAGAAAAATTGTATAAATATAAAAATGATAATTTTTGGGGTATGGTTAAAGAGGAAAAAAGTGTATAAATGAAGAACTAAAATGTTACCAAAAAAAAAATATTTTATATTATATGGGTTATATGGAATGAAAGAATGAATGAAATTATGTTTAATGGCAAATGTATATTAACAAAAATATTAAGTAAAATTTGATGGTGGTTATGAAAAATGGAGTAGGAATCTAATAGGGATGAAAATGTAGTATGACTGTAAAGGACATTATGAATATGTGTAATTAGATTCGCCTCACAGCAAGAGGTTCTCCCATTCAATTCTTGGCTGGAGCACCTTCTGTGTGGAGTCTGCATGTCCTCCCCACAGTCAAATGACTTTTAAAGACATGCAGGTAGGTGCGTGTGTGAATGGGTGTGCCTTCTTTGAAGGGTGGGCGTTGGGCTGGCAACTCGGCACCGTAAAAATCCACTGCCAATCATTAGTGGACCAGAGTTCCGCTGTGGCGACCCCTAACTGGGAAAAGCCGAAAGATATTACTAGATTTGTATATCTATATATTTGTACATTTGTAAATATTTGAAATATGCAAATAAGAGTTTGTACATAAATAAAGGATCCCTACTCTTTTTGATAGGTACCATGGAATCTTTTACATCCACCCAAGCTACCACCAACTAACCAAATAGTGCCTCTGTTTAATGTCTCCCTAAGGATGGCACCCTTGCTCTGCAGTGTTACCAATCAATCTATCTAGTGTGGGAATAGAACCCATATCCTTCTGTACCAAATGAAGGTGCACTACTTATTGGACTACTGACACAGCTATTGTCAGCTAACTATTCATGTAAGTAATTATTAATACAAATGAATTGTCTCAACTCCCAAGAGTAGTATAATTCAGGTGTATAGCATTTTGCATTTGTATTTCTGGAACTGCCCTAGAGAGTCTCTACAAACAAGGGATAAAGAACAATGGATTTCTGTGTAGAGGAAAGGCAGAGGAATTGAGAAAAACATTTTCTATCAGAATACAATACATTATCAAGCTTAAGCAAAGACTTATCGAAGCAGTATGATTTGCATTTGATTTGGAAGGACTGGCCAAGTCAAGTTCTTGGTCTACCAAGAAGGTTAGTGCATACAATAAGGGATTATGAGAATTTGCTGCCACAGTACAGATGTGCCTGCCATATTTAATGCATACAGAGCTTATTTGCCAAATTAATGTTCAATAGAATAAAGAATGAACACAAAGGCAGCAGATGGTCAGTACATGGCCATGACAAATTTCATTCAGTTGCAAGTTTTTCAGGAAGCAAACACTGTCACAACAGGAATTTGAATAAATAAGGAAAATTCTATTCACTTGGCAAGGAAATGAGGTAGGAAAAGTACAGTATAAAGGTTCCTGGCCATGGTGTGGGTGCATCTTTTGGCAGGTATGGTGGGATAACTCCCAGTTCACTTAAAATCAACTGACCTGGAAAAGGAAGTCGAGGAGCAAATGAGATTGCTCAGATTGGGGGGGGGGGGGTAAGTGCATGTTTAAATACTATGTGAAAGGATTAATGTCTAACAATGGTGTTGACAGGATGCTATGAAGATTTCAAAGTTTTGGGGCCTTTGAGGAAATCTTTGGATTATATACTGGCTTCAAGTGCCTGAATAATACACCTGCACTGCAAAATGGGGAATATTTGACTTAAAAGTTTAGGGCATGGATGATCAGCTTATAGTTTTTCCATTTGCTATTAGATTTACAGAAACCTAGCTTTACCTAAGAAATACAACATAATGAGTCCTGTACCATTACTTAAAATGCATCAGGACAGCATGACTTTCTGCACTTACATTCCATTTCTAATATTCAGTTTAGTCACTCAGGCTCATCTTCTATAAAAGTTGATGTTATCTAGAAAGTACATATAAATCTAACAAACTCACTACCTCTATAGGACCAGACATTATGCATATGCCCAACCATATATTCCACTTACTTACTTTTTCATAATTTTATCTGTTTTAGAAATAGGTGATGAGGAAAAGTAAGTTGCAGGAGGAATAATTATGTGGGCATTAAGTAAAATCAGTGCAGTAGATACTCATCAATGAGAGAATAGAAAGAAAGGCTGTGATTAAATGGTTGCAACAAATGTGGAGAACCCCACTGTGAAAATATCCATTCCAAAGCCATAGATAGGGTGTGGTGAAAGGGCTGTCTGATCCAGGCATAACCTGTTAGGTGCCACAAATGGCAGCTCAGAAGAATACCCATCATTCCCTGCAAGGCAGTGGTGAGCTGATAACCATTTAAGTAGGCAAGGTTATCATCACAGCTGTTTAAATAATTTAATGTATGTGTTTATGTGTGGCAACTGTAGCAAAGAACGAGTATAGGTCTTTGCTTTAGATTGTGTAAGAAAAGTACCAAATAATTATTATTTATGTATGCAGAGATGTTAGGTTAGAACTGAATACTATTTAATTCAACTTTAGAGGACTTTTTTTGCTCTGGTCTCTGTGACATCTGTCCAGATGTAGCTTTTGTCCCTTCCCCCTATGTTAAACTAGGAAAGGTATGTGTATAGATAGCCCTGCATGACTGCCATTTGCAAATAAGTAGAGGTGGGGACATTACTTTGTTTGCTTCTCTGTGAAGATTGATGAGTGGTAAGAATAACAAATGTAAAGACTCACAGTGTAATTAGTTCTATTTGCCTGGATGGAAGATTATAGTACTTGTAATTTGACATAGGACAGACACTGACTGACTATATTCCAATAAATGTTTTACAGTAATCAGTATATCTGGACCAATTACTCAAGTGTATATGAACAGATAGAAGTCAGACAAACTATGATTTGCCATTACTAAAATATCTAGCTTACTATAATAATTTAATTTATATTCCGAGTGACTGCATAATGCAAATTAAGTAGAGGTATGCAGTTTAAATAGTAAATGGGGAATACTTGCTGGCTAAAAAAAGTAGATGCTTCTGAGAATCTGGATGGAAGATTATAGTACTTGTAATTTGACATAGGACAGACACTGACTGACTCTATTCCAATAAATGTTTTACAGTAATCAGTATATCTGGACCAATTACTCAAGTGTATATGAACAGATAGAAGTCAGACAAACTATGATTTGTATTACTAAAATATCTAGCTTACTATAATAATTTAATTTATATTCCGAGTGACTGCATAATGCAAATTAAGTAGAGGTATACAGTTTAAATAGTAAATGGGGAATACTTGCTGGCTAAAAAAAGTAGATGCTTCTGAGAATCAAACCTGTCTTTGCTGAATGAACAACACTTGCTGACACCAGTTGTTAACGTTAAATCTTGTACAGTTAAGTAGTGTACAAGAAGTTTTGTGACTTATTGTGTTACTTGTTTCAATATACATTGCATATCAAACCCTTTGTAATGTAGTTTCCTAGTAATTTATTCAGTGTACTTTTTCTGATATTCAGAATAGTATTAGTAACTAAATTGATACATTCTGCTTGATACTTTTTTTGCCTTTTATACTTTTATTTCTTGTGTCCTTAGTCAGTTCTGCTGTGACATTACTACTAGGTTGACCGTCAGACAAATCAACATGAAGTGATTATATAGACAAGGGTGATTATCTCTGTGCAGAAAGCTTCTCCTGTATATTTAATGAAGCTTTAACTGGATGATACAAACCAGTCAAAGCATCTTTTCAATGAAATAAATACATATATTTTTGCAGGGACAAGCCTGTCTGTTCCCCATGTATGTAGCTTCACCCCATGCTCTTTACTTATATGTACTCTACCTCTGCAGTCACACAATTACAGAGAAGAATGGAAACCTCAAACTATAAATCATTACTGGTGCACAAATAGAAACCACACTACAAGTGATGCTTTATGCAGAATATAATCAGGGGGATTCAGATTTAAGACTAAAAACTGACCAGTTTAAAATCTTTACATTTGATCAACTGTAGTAAAACTAGTGAGTACAATACAAAAGTAACTCGGTACTGCTGGAGCAAAAAGGCTGAGTTGCATGGAAGATACAAAGGGGAAACAAAGTATAGAGATGATTTATAAGTGGTCAGTTGGTGCAGTTCACACCACACAATAGTTGTTAACATAAACTAATTTATCTTTCTGAACAAAATATAGGTAGGTCGTAGGTGGCTAACCTGGACAAACCAAACCATGCAGTTGTTAACAACAAAAAGTAATGATCATTCTAACACATAGGTTGAAGGGTCACAGTTTCTGCAGGTTTAATGTACAACAACAACAACAACAAATAGTAATGTTTATTGTAACTTTTATGTGTGTTTTGAAGCTGGATTAGTGCTTTGGTGAGGTTAATATATTAGGATGCTGGAATTTAATTAGGATAATTAGTCTCAACTGACTGTTTATATAACTTACAGATATAGTTTAACTAACTTGTTGATGGTATACTTAAATTGCAAATAAAATATCTAGTACTTCAGCTACAGTGTCTGTTTTTATTCCATTCTTTTGTTTATGACTATAGATATGATAAATGCAGAATGCATGGAGAAAGGCATTAGCCAGAGAGGTTGTGCAAGATGTCTCTCATACAACAAAGTCATAATCAAGATATACAAATGCAGCATCCCCATTGCATAAATGCTTCCAACACCCATACCAGGAACCTACAATTCCATTTGTTTGACCTTTGCCCATTGTGAGGGTGGTATGTTCTTATTTATTTTTTTTGAAAGAGCATATTGCATTTGTAAAGGAAAAATTAAAAGTAATTGTAAATACGTACTTCTTTGCTTTCTTTCCATATTACAAATTACTGAAATGCCCTTGATTGTGTAATGATTTGGAAGCTGTTTGCACTAGTGTTTTTTCCTTTAGTTTTAGATCTTTATATGTAAGCCATATCTTGGTTCAAATTAACCTGTATGAGATGTATATAAGTTCAGCTTAACTAATCTGCATTATTTTATGAGAATTCTCAGAGTAGACATTCTCAGTATACAACTCACTTGCCTTTACATGAATAAAATGCATAAAAGATAACAACAAAAAAAGATAATGGAAGGGTGGGAATACTGGTTAAAGTCATCACCTCACAGATGTAAGGTACAGAGTCTGATTACTTCTCTGTGTGGAAGATTTTCAGTCCATATATTTCTAGTTAATCACTGTATATTAATCAGATCAGACAATAGTAGTAGAAGTAGCAAACGTAAACTCGTCAAGTCAAAAAGTAATAATAGAAAATATATAATTCTACAACATTGCTAAGTATTCGAAAGTAATCCAAGCAAGGCAGGCATTCTGTTTCCAGTCAAAAATCCTTTATTAAGTACACAGACAAGCGATCCAAGTAAAACAAAAATAGAGTAATAATTTCCTCACAAGCTTTCTAAATATATATATGCTTTTTATCAGGCATGGGAGTGGTTTATTATGCTGTGAAACAAAGTGTTATTGGTACACATGTTAAATTCACATCCCTTCCCCCATCAGTGTGACATTCGAGCTGGTCCTGCTCTACCTAGTAGCTGTCATAATAATATATAGCCCTAATGTACTTTAATGGTACATCTTATTTAACCAAATTATTAAGTCTGTGATTTTATACAAGGCAATATACTACATGGCTGGAAATATATCAACCTTAGTTCATTTTGCGATCAAAAATTATATATAAATATATACATATACATTTTGCATGTAAAAATCAGTTTCTATTTTCATAACCTATTGTTAACAAAGATCGCTTTTGTCCTTCTAGACTTCTTCAGGTCTGTGTACAAGAACCCTAAAAACCTATATAATTGTATAACTAGTTAGTATTGTTATTACCATCATTTTGAATAAAGTGGAAAAAAGAGAACCAGAAAAAAGTAAAAAAATATATGTATGATGATGGAAACAAAATATCCTCCAGCCTCAAAATGCATCAAGCCAATAGACTACTTAAGTCCAACAATCAGAACCTTCTGGAAGTATAGGTTTGTATACTTCCAGAAGGTTCTGATTGTTGGACTTAAGTACCTGTTCTTTTCCTACCTGACTCCCTACACTTCATCCTTCTTTTCTTAATCATACTTATCATCCTACACTTATTTCCATTGTCTCTATCCTTGTTCTTAATCATTACCTAAATTCCCCCTTTGGATCTACTCTCCTCAAACACTTTCTCCATGTCACATTCTGTTGTTATGTTTCATGTCCTAAGAATACTCTGATAGGATACATCTACTTGTAGTTGCTTTATTGTTTTTATTCTCAAACTTTGTATAAGTTACAAACTGTTTTTTTATTTGATATCTATGTATAATTGACAAACTGCTGATTTTTATTGTAAAATTGTACTTGGAGCTTTGCTCCCCGGGTCTCCATTGAAAAAGGGGTCATTTTTGGCCAAATTGACTTTCCCGGTTAACAAACTGCAAATAAATAAATAAATAAATGAACACTTTCAGTAGCTTTTTAAAAATGCTGCTCACCTGGTGCAGTTGTGAGCTTCCTTGTCTTGAAATATGATTTATTGGTGGTGTTTTCCCACTTGAAGCATTGCAGTTTAAAAATGAGCTCTTATAAAGCGTCACAAGCTTGATTTTATTTACTTTAGCAGCCAAATTCTGCTTTGGAACTTTTCCTGCAGGTGGAAGTGTTTCATGACCTTTGACACCTTAGGAAACAGGAAGTATTTTGAATAGAACATTGAAACAAGCAGCGAAGAAGGCTAAAAAAGATAAAATTAATCTTTGTCCCTTTGTTGTAAGAGATATTAAAGGCAAAATACAACTAGATTTAAAGGAAGCTTAACCTCTACCCTATATAAGAATCACAACTGACATAAAATAAGAAAAGGGAAAGCAAAAACAGATGGTAATGTGTACAGTACAGAGAAAGAAATAGATGAGTTAAAATATCTAAAGGAAGCCTCTGCATATTCAGAATTGTTAAATGTTTTTGATTTCAATACATTATTTTAGGTTTCTCATTGTTGAAAGGAACTAGTTACAACAAAAAGAGTATTTTTTGAGTAGTTCTACCTTTTTACAAGTCAGGCTGCTTAATGATGTAATGTGGATCAGTATATAATGTTTCATTTATAGCTGTTTATGTGAAAATTTTCATCCTCTAATTTTTATGTCTCACACTTTCTTTTTTGTATACATTTTGTATGTCAGCTTCTGGATTTTTGCAAAGTACATTATGAGTGGTATTGATTGGTTTAAAAAGCTATGTTATAGTGCACTTAGAATGGATTTCTTGTTTAAGTCTCTTCATTGCCAATGTCAAAAGTTGGTTTTTAATACTAGATGGCTAAAATTATATTTGGAACATTTAAAAGTCACAATGTGTTATTCCTCTTCATATTCGATCACATGGTATCTCATGCATATTCAGAACTCCATCTATTTGCTAAAAATGTTGTTTTTTGAAATATGTATTAAGAAATAGTATGTCATTGAAATTGTTATATTTGATTATATATAATCATACTTCTAATATAGAGCATTGTAGAATATTTAAAGATATAATTTGCAGTTTTCTAATGTTATTATATAAACTTATTTATTGAATAGAAAATGAATTAAAGGTAAAAGAATGCTATGAATAACTATTGTAGTTTATAAGTTTAGTATTATATAGTTATAATGGGATATTATATGGTGTATATATATATATATATATATATATATATATATATATATATATATATAATGTTTGTTGTTTATAAAAGTATTAATAGAGTGAAGTATACAGTTTATTAACCTGAGATTTAAAATACTGACTGTGCTTTATATTTGAATGCACTAATTTGATTTAAAATATATGATTTATTGGATAACTAATAATATTAGATTATTAGTATATGGATCTGTGATTATTTATAATATATATGTTTGTGTATATCTAGGAGCAGGAATCATATGTTTGTTTAGATCACGAGATGCAAGGTCTCTTTTGTCATTATGATAACTCTGTAAAATCTGAGTTGAAAGCAGTGAATCAAAAATATGTTGTAATACTAAATCATAAGATTTCAATAAACTTAGAAAAACTAAAATTAAAGTTGTATTCTATTCCATAAAAGTCTGCAGATTAGCTATTAGATCAAAGAAACTGAATAATATAAACCATATTAAAGAGATCTCATATAAAAATTAGAAATAAGAATAAAACAGTGACAGATTTAAAGGATATATTACAGTGTTGTAGGAACTATTATCAACAAATTAATAATAATAACAGAAGTTTAGAGAATAGTAGTTTAGTTAATTCCCGACAATGTATTAAAAATTTCTGTTAAAAGCCTTTGATGAAATTAAATCTACTTCCAATGTACACCCATCTTGGAGGTTTTCTCTTGTTTCACCCATATTAAAGCAAGATAAGGATCCTAAATTATGTTCTATATATCATCCTATTTCACTTTCAAATGTTTATGATACATTATTTATGTCTATTTTAGTGAATAGAATAAATGTTATTTTGCCAGGAATAATAAATGATGATCAAACTGGATTTTTATTAAATATGTATTAGACTTACTGCATTAATAGATTTTGCAAATAAAAATTAAAAAGAACTTTCAATCATAAGTTTGGCTATAGATAATGCTTTTGACTCAGTTAGTTGGATTTACATGTATAAAGTGCTTAAAGAATATAATTTTTCTCTGGAGTTTGCAAATTTAATAACAAAGCTTTAGAATAATTAATTTTCATTTGTTAAGATAGGCCCCTTTCTTAATGGGTCATTTAAAATTTTAACAGGCACAAAACAATATTATCCACGGTCTCTTTGTTATTTGCATTAATTATAGAACCATTTGCTAACTACACTAGATCAAAGAAAAATCTAAAGGGCTTTTCAAATGATGAAAACTTTTTGCGGATGATATTTGCTAATTATAGTTACTGTAGAAACAGTGTTAAAACATACAGTTAATTCTATAAATTGTTTTCAAGAGATTTCAAGTTTGGCATTTAATCACTTTTTAAACAGATACTTTGCTAATTAATAAAATAAATTATTTATTAAAAAGATGTAATTTACGTGGGATAATACACAAATTAAATATCTTGGAATTATTACATCTAATTGCAAAAAATCAGTGTTAGGAAATTATAAAAATATAATTGATATAGTTACTCAGTTAACTACAAATTGGAATAAATTATTCTACACAATGGATGACTGTTTACATTAATTAAAATGGTAATTCTGCCTAAAATCTTATTTTATATGCAATTGCTAATTGTAATAATACCTCTGACCTTTACAGATGTTTGCAGAATGTCCAGATTTTTGTCTCATATTTTTGGTCCAATTTTCATTAAATTGTGGTTTTCTGGCAAATTAGTAGCAAATCATTAAATATCAAAGTCAGAAACTAATGACAGACATTTGAGTTTCAGACTTCATACCCTTCAGAAAGTCATGCTAATACAAAACCTGTTATTCTATTAACTTTCTAAGTTTGTAAAAGCAATATTTAAAAGTTGTCCCTATTTTTGGGCCTTTGTCCCACTTTTGTTTATGACTTTGTCGAGATTTCTTGGTCTAAGAGGTTAAGAGGTATGATTTTAATCCCTTATAAAACTATTTTAAAGAAAATAAACTCTATTCTTCTTAAATTTCTATAGTATCATATTAAACAAAGGATATATTTTGAATGGCATGCAAAAAGTTGGGAGGAAAGTGATACAGGTTTCCCAATTTTTTAATTATATGCTAAGTCTGTCATTATAAAATAATAGCTCGATGGCTAAATTCTTCATATAATTCAAAATGTAAATTGATCCATGAAAGAATTTTACTTGCTAATAATAAATGTACTGTAGTATCTCATGCACAACTTGTGTTTAATAAATTTTATTGGATTCTAAAAGAATGTTATATGAATGCTGGGAATAACTGTATTTCCATTCCATTTGTCAATTATATCCTTATCAAGTTTAAGAAATATAAGAATTCTAATTATATGGTTAAAGGATTTGTTATTTCTATTGTTTTCTATACCTATACAAATGGCTGTTTAGAGATATTTAATTTGAGTAAAATGTTAGATATTAAAAATAGTTTAATCTTTTGGTATCAATTCCTAAATGACAATAAAATACATTTGGCAGATTATTTTCTAGCTAGATATAGTCTAGAGAAAAATAATTGGTTGAGTTTACAAATTTGTAAGGAAATTGTTAATGATAAAATAAAAGTATTGTTTGAGTCACTTGAAATCTGTCCCAAAAATATTACAGATTTTATTCAGTATGAACAGCAATTTAATAAGCAATAAGTCATACTTATCTAGAATATATAGAATTATTAGAATAGATTTTACTCTTCCTGATTTGACATTTTGGAACTATTCTACAAAATTGAATAAGTTTTTTTCAGGTGTGGATAAAAATTATTTTAAAATCTGCAAGAAATCTACCTCTTTACTTTATTGGAAACTATTTACGTGGAAAGTTGCATTAATATATAAATCCGCAAATATTAATTGCTGGAGATTTGGTGACACATTTGATATTGCATGGATTCATATGGTAATATAGTACAGAATAATATTTCCTTTTTGGATAGTGTTTAAAAAATTAACTTAAACATTGTGGTTAGACAGATGTATTATCACTACTTCTTTGATCTTTTTTAATGCTGTAGTTTCAGACTTTATCCAAACATTGCAAGTGCCTCTTCTTTGGTCTATTTTAGCTATGGCTAGGAAGGTTATCACGAAAGAATTGGAAAAGTAAAACTATCCCATCATTTATAGAATTTGTGTATTTATTTTATTTATTTAACAGTTGTTTACCAGGATAGTCCGACTAGACAGCAAGTGTCCATTTTCAGCAGAGTCCTGAGGATAAAAGCTCCACAAAGTTACAAAGTTACAAAGTAGTTTAGCAAAACGTGATTAACAATAGATTGGAAAAAGTGATTAACAATCGATTAAAAAATGATTAAAAATAGTTAAAAAAAGTGATTAAAAATATTTATGAGAATATCCTTGAAAAGGGTAACATAGATTAACAAAGATTAAGAAAACATCCTTGAGTAAGGTTAATAGCTAATCAAAAGGCAAGGTTGTAGAAGCATATGATCATAGTACATTTTGTATATTCAGTTGACTTCATAGAAATAAAAAGAAATTAATAGTTATTTAAACTATGCACAAATCTCTATAATTATTTACACTATGTACAAATCTGCATAGGTAGATTATAGTCAGAGAATAGGGTTCTTCAGGGACAGACATGTAGTATAGGCTGGATGAGGTGGGTTCAGGGAGGGTCATTACAGTTACATATATGTTTTTATAAAGGTGTGACTTGAGGAGTTTTTTGATTGTCTTCATATGGTTTTGTAGCCTGAGGTCTGGGGGAAGGGTGTTCCATGTTTTAGCAACTTCATAAGGGAATATGGATTCCCCTAAGCTGTTTTTACATGGAATGACTTCAATTAAGGCTTTGTTACTGGAGTGTAGTTCCCTATTGGTGCTATAGAAGTTTAGGAAGCCTGTTAGGGCAGGGGTTTTATCAGGGTGATATAGTATTTGATGGGCTAAGTTGAGTTGGTGGAAATGAAGTAAGTTTGGAAATTCTAGCCAGAGAAGTTTGTGAAGGGATTGGGAGTGATGAGATTGTGATTTAGTGTTGGTTGCAAATCTAGCTATTTTGTAGCAAGTTGAAAGTTTGTTTAGGTCAGTTTTATTTAGATTTGTTAACACTGAAGATGCAGAGAGTAGGGTTGATAGGAGATGAGTTCTGGTTATGGCAGTTCTGGATTCGGAAGTTAGGAATTTGTTGCTACGATAGAGACATCCTAGCTTTTTGTAGACTTTGGAGATGGTTTGGGATATATGTTTATTGTATTTAAATTGGTGGTCAATTATAAGACCTAGTAGTTTGACCTCAGAAACAGGTGTTATGAGGGTTTTGTTAGCAGAGAGAATAGAGAAGGTCTAATTTGTTTTTATTGGGTGGAATAGAATTAGCTGTGTTTTATTAAGTATTAGTTGAGAGTTGTTTAGCCAGTTTTCTATTTCTAAGAACGATTTTTGGGCTAAGATTTGTAGGAGATGGATGTTGGGTGCAGAGTAGATAAGGGTGGTGTCATCTGCTTTTGTGGTAGCTAAGTGGAATTGGTTTGTAAAGATATTGAAGAGAAGGGGGCCTAGTACTGCGCCCTGGGGTACACCACATTTGACTGGAAAAGGGGGGATAGGGAGCTGAGCCATTTAACAGATTGAGAGTGGTTGTCTAGGTATGTATGGTAAGGTTATCAAGGTTGAGTTTGGACAGAGAGGATAGGAGTTTGTTGTGGGAAACTGTGTCAAATGCTTTGGATAGGTCTAGGAAGGTGGCAGAGACAAGTTTCCCTTGGTTTCTGTATGAGTTTATGGTATTGGTGAAGTTAATTAGGGCAGTGGTGGTGTTATGGCCTGGTCAAAATCTGTGCTTAGTTTTAGAGAGTAGGTTGTTAGAGAGTACGTGAGAGAGGAGTTGGTGGTGGATACATCTTTCCATAATTTTTGATACAGGAGAAAGGATAGCAATGGGGCTGTAGTTGGTGAGGTTGGTGGAGGGGCCACCCTTGTGGAGGGGGATGATGTAGGAAGTTTTCCATACGGATGCAATATAGTGTTCATTAATGGATCTGTTTATTAGTATTGAGATTGGATAAACGATGGCCTTAGATGCAAGTTGGAGGTAGGAGGTTGTCTACAGCTAGGGTAGTTGGTTTAAGTTTTGCTTGGAGTTTTTGGATGGTTGATATAGGTACTGATTTGAGTAAAAAGGGAGTGATGTTTGATTGGGCTTTGAGGGTTGGTGGGGGTGGTTGGGTTTGTGTTATTTATGAGCTTCAGTATGGAGGAAGTGAAGTAGTTGTTGAAGTTGGAGGCTATGTTTCTATATTTGGTGGTGGTGGTGTAGTTTTTCCGGGTTGGAGGATGTTGTTCACTGTAGCCCAGAATTTCTGTGTGTTGTTACTGTATTTTTTTGTAGTGTTATAAAGTGATATAAATTAATTGTTAACTTTAAAGTTGAGAACTCCTAATGTCACACACCAATATATATCCTGGCAAAAAATTAAGTGATCTACTTGAAAAGTATTAACAGTTTGATTATTTATAAGGAAATCTTGTTATTGGTGTTTGTAAATACTTAAATATGTGTTATGTTTTAATATTTTTTGATTTCATGTATTGTTATTGTCAAAATTTAATAAAAAGTAAAAAAAAAAACAAATATTACATTTGGCTAATATTTCACCATGTTTTTTCACATTTTAAAACAGCTTCCAATCTACACCTTCCAACTGATATAAGTTCTCTCATCTCTAAGTTTCTCTATGTTATTAACAATTTCACAAACATTTTTAACATCTTTTTCTTCCAGTTCATCAGTTCTAAACTATAAAGAAATATTTTTTTAACATTTAAATTAGCACAAGAAAACAAATAACTGTTGAATGGATAAATGCTCATCTTTTTGTTACACAGTTTTGAGAAATGTCATCATTAGTTCTTCATTTTCCAACATTAAATCATAAAAAGTCTGTGTTCTTATATATATATATATATATATATATATATATATATATATATATATAGAGAGAGAGAGAGAGGGCAAATTTATTGAGTTTTAAATCGCAGAACATTTACCATATTGTCTCATTCATACTGTCTGTCTATTACAGTGTCATTTTTTGTTCTTATTCTCACAGTAGGACTTCTCTTCTTTTTTAAGAACAATTTTACTTACGGTTTCTTGCTGCATTCCTTTTTTTACCTGTTTTTACTGCTGCATACATTTTAACTGCTGCATTCTCTGCTGCCACATCACCTGGTTCCTTTTCCTCATTTTCAGTACTTCCCAAAAAGTTATCTACCATGTTACCCACTGAAACAGCAGAACTATCACCTGGTCATCCTGCTCAATTATTTTCAACCAAACAACATCTGCAGGCCCTCCTAATGACAATTGTGTTATCTGCACCATTCTAATGGACTTGCTTAATTCATTCTCCATTGAGACAGCTAAACACTGCACATTTGTATCATCTTCCACACAGGAATATTTATCTCATTCTGATACACCATATTGAACACATTTTTCTCCATATTCTCCTTTTACACCCTCAAACTGTGCATAGCTTTTCTCTTCTCCTCCATGCTGCTGCTTATATTAAACCTCTTTCTTGCTGCTGTAGGAGTCTTTCAGCACGACTTGGCATTTTCAAAGCCTAGGAGATGTTTCCTGATGCCCTGGCCAAATTTTCTTTTTTAGTAAAAATAGCACATGGGTATCTACTGAAAAGAGACTACTAGCCTAGTGAGACTGACCAGATTAACAAAGAATAAATAAAAAAATATAAATAACTTTGTTGCTTTTAGTTTGTCTGTTATTCTGCTGTGTTGAATAGTGGTAAATGCTTTAGCAAGCTCAACATTAACATCATTAGCTGTCAGTCCTTCAGCAAGTGCCGCTGTTAGCTTATTCTGAAATCTGCACAAATGTTTTCTGCAAGACATACACTATGTCATGTGCCTGGATGATCATTTCATGTTTACTAGTAATATGATGTATTCACAATTTTTCCATTTTGTTTTTCTGACAACGTTAAATAATGCCTTATCATTACTTAAAGCTTTTGAAATAAGGCTAAGTTCTTCATTCTCTAAGACTTGAAAAATCAACTAATTTATGTGCCTTATTTAATCTAGACTTGTTTTTATCATCATCAGCTACTCCATTTTTCTCATTTTTCTACTTGGGGTTGGGCTCCTCATTTCCTCTTGCCATCTTCCTGTCTGTTCCAAATTGTTTTTACCAGATTGTCTTTTGCTTTCCTGAATGTGTGCCTAAACCACCATAATCAGTTCTATTTGGCATTCTCTGCAATGGGAGCTACTTGGGTTTCTGCTCTGATGTCCTTATTTCTTTATCTGTCCCATAGTGTGCATCCTACCACCCATCTCATGCACTTCATCTCCATCACCTCTAGATTCTTCAACTGCTCTGCCTTCACTGCCCAGGTTTATGGATCATGTAACAATGCTGGTCACACCATGGTTTTGTACACCTTATTTTTCAGCTTCTTTGGCTTTCTTATGTCACACATTATCACTGACAAACTGTGACAGTTAGCCACAACCCCTCTGGTTCTAGCGTTGAACTTCTCTTTCAAAATTTCCATATCCTTAATCTTTCCTTCTGGATTTGAAAATGTTAACCTGTTTCACTATTTTCCCTTCTATCTCAGTTCTCATCTTCTTCTGATTTCCCCATTTGCTGCTATTACAACCATCTTATCTGTACTCAGTTTCATCCCATGTGCCTACAGTTTTGCATTCCATTCCTCTATTCTTTTCCGAAGTTCTTGTTCAGAGTATTCCTGCAATGCCACATCATTTGTATACAGCAGGTTTGCTGATCTCTCTCCTCTCTGACCTGCTTCCTAATGTAGTCCATCACCAGTATGAACAGTAGTGGGCTCAGAGCTGAACCCTGATGCATGCCTTCTTCTACTGGGAACCACTTTGTGAGTCTAAACATTATTTGCACATGTGTCATTGGGTTGTTGTACATAGCCTGTACTGTACTAGGGACTACAAACCATTGAAGGACTGCACAAATCAGCTTTCTTGGGACCTTGTCATATCATTTCTTCAAGTCTAAAACATTCCCAGTTGGACTCGTTCCTGATCTCTAGCTTATTCTTAACTATCTGTCTCAGTGCAATCATTGGTCAGTTCTGCTACTTCCTGATCTGAATCTGAACTGCTCATCTCCCATCTTACTTTCTACTACTGTGTGTATTTATTAATCAATCACCATCTCCAGAAATTTCATGTAGTCTGACAGGAGTTTGATACCCCCATACTGTCCAAAGTTGTGACTGTACCCTTTGTTCATGTACATACACTAGCATTCTTGTTCTCCAGTCATCTGGTATGCACCTTTCTTTCCATAACTGCTATGAGTACTTTGATGAGCCATCTCTCCACTAACTCACCCAGCATCTTGATCATATCTGTTATGACCTTATCTGTGCCTGCTGCTATCCGTGACTTCATTTTCCTTAGTGCTGTTCTTACTTGTTCTATGGTGGATGCCTCTTCTTCTTTCATTATAGGCTGTGTTTGTGTCAGTAGAGCTTATGTGAGGTTTTCTTCATTCAGAAGCTATTAGACTGGTGAGCAGGTTGTGGCTAGCATCCCTTATGAATGGTGCTTGATGACTATCTTCTTCACCTGTCTTTGCCTTGCAGCCTGTTAGAGTTTCTTTGTGCCATCTACCGAGTCACTTTCCAGAAGCTGGTAGAGTGCTGATGCAACTGGTGTCTGAGCATGTCTGTTAGACAACCAGTATTCCTCCTTCGCCTTTTCTTCCTCCTTTCTTTTGTTGACTTCCAGGACTTCTGCATTCTACTACCAGCTTTCCTTAGCTACCTTATTTTCATACCTGGCTCAGCCACATATTGGTTCTATAGTCCTCACGCATGCTGCTTTGAGGTGCTGACATTTTTATTTCCTCTTCTTTGCAGCTGATTGTGGTAACTATATTTTTTTGCTGTTGGCTGATTGTTTCACTGAAGATTTCTACCTGAAAGCCACGTTGGCCAGTCTTGTATGTGATTTTGTGACTGTCTTTCTTGCTGATCCATGTGTTGGCCACCATCACTCCATTTGCCAGACAGAAATCTAGAATCGTGTTTCCTTCTTTATTCCTGTTGCTCCACTTATATGGATGCAGGCAGTCCTCATATTCTGTTTTGTCTGTCCAGATATGTGCATTTAGGTTCCCTAATATCACACCAAGTCATGTTGTCCTGCTTTATCTTGTAGGTCCTGCAACTGCTGTCTGAATGCACTCATTTGCTCACTAACACAACCCTGCTGTGGGGCATAGGCTGAGATTATGAATACTGAAATATCCTAACACTAGAGTCTGATTGCCATAACATTCTCACTAATTCTGATGACATCCCTCACTATTTTCAGAAACCTCTCCCTCAACAGAATTCCCACACCACTTCTGAGATTTATGGTGGGCGCACACTTGTGAATAGGGGAGCATAGATCCCTACCACTGTTAGTCCACCATGTACTCAAACCACTTATCAGTGGCAAATGTACATGGCCATTTTTGTGACATTAATCAATGAACCTAAATCACCTACAGTCTATTTTTACTCAATCAAGCAGCCTGCTCTGACACAGCAGGTAGTCTGTAATCCTGTTCTCTTATCTAGAAGATACTGCACATTGATGCTCAAAGTGGTGGGTCTGTACAACTCTTGACCTGACAGGCACCATCTAGCATCTGTGCTGCTACTCAGAGCTTCATTCTTAGGTGAAGTTGAGGTGGAAACACTCATCATATTTTTGGGACTGGGAGTAACACAACAGAGACACAGGGGGTAATATGCAAACTTCATACAGGCATTGGCTAGAAGACAGGCTTGAACCTTATACCTTGAGCATAGGAAGTGAAGACCTTAACCATTATGGCAACTGAGTCATCTGGACTTGTTTTATGATTACTGTAATTTTTGAAATTGAAGTATTGCCTCTTTTTTGTGTTGACTATTATATTAATTTAGTGGCTCCACCAGAGGATAGTTGGTTTAGTTTACCTACATATTTATATATTTTATTCATGTGTTCATGAGCAGGACAGTGGTGCAGTGGATAGCCACATAACACAAGCACTCAGGTCACTCCAAAGCAAGTACAAGTATGACTCCATCATTGTCCATGCTGGTGTGAATGACCTGAGATGTACCTCCCTGGGCTACATGAAAAGAGACATAGAGGAGCTCTCTGACCATGTAGCCCAGGCTGGTATGACCCTGACCTTGAGTAGCATCTTGCCCTCACCAAGAATGATGCCACAGTATAAAGACAAAATGATCAGTTTCAACAATTGGTTAAAGTATTGGTGTCATTCAAAGGGGATCCAGTGTCTGTCAGCCTGGGATGACATGCTCGACAAGCCACGTTGCTTCGCTAGAGACGGCTTGCACCTGTCACCCTTAGGCTTTCGTATACTGGCCAAGGCTCTTGCCACCCCCATAGTGCCTTTTTTAGGCAAGGCTCAAAGGACAAACCCACCTCCACAGACAACCCAAGGATAAAAAAACTAAAGGTAATGCTACTCAATGCCAGAAGTTTAAACCTCAAGATGCATGCACTCGAGGCTCTCCTCAGTATGGAGAAAATCGATGTCTGCGCAGTAACAGAAACCTGGTTCAAGGCTCCTGAGAGCACCCCAGCACTACCAGGTTATAACTCATACCATGCGTTTTGGCCCCAAAACTCGGACCGAAGCACAAAAGGAGAGGGAGTATCTATATTCATCAAAGATACCTACACCTCCAGGTTAGTGGCACTGCACGAAGCATCGGAAACCATCCATGTGCAACTAGCAGCGGGCAAAACTGCCTTTCAGTTTGTAGCCTGCTACAGAACACCCTCCCTATTACAGGAACCCCACTTGGCATTCCTGAGAACACTGGAGAATATGAAGGTCTCTCCAAACACTATGTTATTGGATGACTTCAACTACCCAAACATTGACTGGGAAAACTACTCAAGCCCAAACACCCTCGCCCAACGGTTCCTTGAATTTATAAACTCTAACGCAATGGAACAACTGGTCACCACTCCCACAAGAGGGAACAACATATTGGACCTGGTCATCACCAACATGGGGACTCTATGTTCCACACCAGAGGTAAACCCCTCATTGGTAAGATCAGACCATAAACAAATTTCCCTGGACATCCATATCCCGTCCCCACCCCAGCCAAGGAAATCACTGTAAAGAATTTCTCAAAAGCCAACTTTGTACTTCTCAAGACTGAGGTGGAATCCTTCAAAGCCCCTGGGCCAGAGGATAATACAGCCCAATCCGCAGAATCCTTTACAAATGCATTCTATGAGCACCTGCAGGAATGCATGGATCATGCTATCCCAAATAAAACCAAGACTCACTCCTCCAAAAACAGGAGACCGGTCTGGTGGACCCCGGCCATAAATAAACTATACAACAGATGGAAGAAGCTACATGACAGAGCAAAATCCCAAAAAGGGAAGGCATCTCTGATCAGTATTAGCAAGAAACTTCGATCCCTCATAAAATCATCAAAGGCCAGTTTTGAATGAAAAATTGCCCTAGACACTAAAGATAATCACAAGGCCTTCTTTAGTTATGTCAGGAACATGGGCGGAAACTCCCAGATATGCTCTGAATTGTTGCATAACGGTACAAAATATACCGAACCTACAGACATAGCCAACATCCTGGCAGACAGATTCAGTGCAAATCCCCCCCTTCCCCCCCAAAGGAGCAAATGCCTATCCCAACTGAATGTAACCTCCCTGACATCACAGATGCACAGGTGAAAGCTGCCCTCTCCAAAGCAAAAAACACAGCATCTATGGGACCGGATGGTGTCCCAGGCTGTGTCTTACACGAGCTCCAAGAAGAACTGAACCCTCACATTAAGTCACTGTTCAAACTTAGCCTTACTACAGGATATGTACCCAAAGAATGGCGTACAGCTACAGTGGTCCCACTCCACAAAGGTGGTGCCACAACGGACCCCGGAAACTATCCCCCATAAGCCTGACTAGTCTGGTCTGTAAAGCTATTATATTATTATTATTATATTATTATTGTATTATCATGGAACTCATAAACAAAGACATTGGGAGCCTCCAGACACTGGACCCTACCCAATTCGGCTTTGTTAAGGGCAGATCTTGCCTCTTAAACCTAGTTGATTTCTTTGAAACAGTTACCAAAGCTATAGATGAGGGCAAAGTAGTCCACACAGCCTACCTGGACCTCACAAAAGCCTTCCACACAATACCCCACTCGGGCATCATAAATAAGCTTACCAGCTTAAATATCAACCCCTATATCACAAGATGGGTTGCAAACTGGCTCAGAGATAGAACCCACATGGTCAGAATCACAGGTGCCATGTCCGAATCCAAACCATTTACAAGTGGCATCCCACAGGGCTCAGTTCTGGGACCTCTTTTGTTCGGTATATACTTCTCTGAGGTTCAGGCTAACACGGGGGGATTATGGCTGACAAAGTTTGCAGATGACTGCAAACTGGGGGCCATAATTGAATCTCCAGCTGACACAAGCATCCTCCAAAAGGGTCTCACAGAGATGGATGCTTGGTGCCAGAGCCACAGCCTCAAGCTAAATGCTAAAAAGTGCATAGTTATTCCCTTTGGGAAAAACAAGGTGCCCACAAATTACCACATAGGTGGTAATCCATTAAGTACGGAAGAAGTAATTAGAGATTTGAGGACCAATGTAGATAGTAATCTCTCCTTTGATAATCACGTTGCCAAAGTGGTTAGAAAGACCATCTATATAGCCCACCTTATCACAAAAGGGTTCGCATCTAGATCAAGAGAGGTCATTGTGCCCCTCTACTCGTCACTCATCAGGCCCATAATTGAATACAATGCCCCTTTTGGGATGTACCTTACCCGACACCAGCAGCAACTGGAGAGACCCCAAAAGTACCTCGCCAAGAGGATCATGGGCTACAAACAGATGTCTTATGCAGCTCGACTAAAGAAACTCCAGCTCTACTCAGTTGCTTACCGCCTACTCAGAGGTGATCTATGCCTGACGTACAAAGCCATGTCAAACCCAGAATTAATGGATATGCTCCACCTCAAAAACTCCAAGTCCCTTAGAGCTACAGACTCCAGGGACCTAAACCTCAGCACAAAAATAAATAGGACATGCTGGAGGGACAGATTCATTTCCCAGAGGCTCCCCTCAGTCTGGAATAGAATCCCAATTCATGTTAGACATAGCCCCTCGCTGACCCTCTTCAAGCGAAATCTGGATGCGTGGATGGGAAATCGCAAATTCACCCCTGGGATCTCTTCTGTGTCCCTGCTAGACAGAGGCACAGTAAACTAATCTTAAAAGGGTACCTTCTGTGACCTACTTTACAGAGGCACAGTAGGCTAATCTAATAGGGAGGCGGAAGCCAAATACACTCTGGCTAGGCTTATAAATGCCCTAGGGCAGATAGCCTAGTATCTACCTATGAACCTATGAACCTATAGCATTATTACTGCCCAGCAAGACTTTCTCTGGTTTAGTTATTGGCTCGAGTGTCCTCTGTGCAGAGACTACATCTCAGCAAGAGGTTCTCTGGTTCAATTCTTGGCAGGAGTGCCCTTTGTGTGTTTATATGGTGTATTTAAATTGCCCCTAGATGAGTGTGTGAGATGCAGAAGAAAGGACTGGCAATCTACTTCCACTCCCTGCTTGCCAGGTAAACTCCATGCACAGTGGCAGCTGTTCACAGGATTGATAGAGGTGTCAGAGGCAGCTCATACACTTGCTTCATGAAGTAATAGTTAATGGTATCATAGAACTCATTGACAGTATCCTGAGTAGATTTATTTGGGCCACTAAAAAGTATGATCCCCTTTTACTTTCATGAATAAATTATGTATTGTCATATGTGATGACATAATCTTTTCCATTCACTCCATGACTTGTCCTACACATATCCCACACAGTATTAAATTCCATCAAAATTCTGAACTCACAACCATTTTATGGAGATTGTGCAGTGCATCCCCCCATATGTGAAATGCCATTTCCTAATATTCTTGAGGCATCACATTTCAATTTTCAAATTGTATTCTGTACTTCACAGGTATCTGTTATTTTAAAATTTGCTATTGTGGTGGACTCTGTCAAATAATGAAAAGGCTTAAAAGGTTCTATCTTGTCTCAGTTGCCTCCTTTCCTCAAGTATAAACATATCAATTCCTTTAGTATCTCCTGATTTAACTCATGAAGTCAGCAACATTTTGATGCTTTACTCTGAAATGTCTCAACATTTTCAATAGCTTTATCAAGATGAGGCTGTCAGAATTGAATGTGGGGCTCCAGAAGTGAAAACTGCTACAGCTCCTGTACAGGGATAATAGCTTTCTGTTTCTACTCCCTCATTTTCTTTCTTTAAGGTCTTCTGATACTATGAATCAAATTGCTTTCACTTTTGATACATTATTTCTTACAATTTGTTATTGATTCCATTTTCCCAAGATAAATTACTCTGGATTTCAGTGCATTTTATCTAATCTCACATATTTTTGACAAGTTATGCAAATTTTTTTGTGAAGACCCTTTTAATCGTATGTATCATTTCATTTTGCATCAGTATTGTCACATATTATGCAGTGTCTTATAAGGCATGTTAATTAAAGTGTACATTCAATGAATATATTATCTTCCAACACTGCACATTTTCTGTCTCTTTAGGCAGACCTAAGGAATGGTATTGAATTGTTGGTAGCATCGAATGACAAAATTCAAGATGCCATGTCAAGACTGAAGGAAACTCACAAGCAAATTGAGGTACTGTTATAAAATGATGCATTAGTTGATGTCAACAGTGACTTATTCACATGCATGAAAAATATGAAAATAATAAGTTAGAAACTTGGAAGGATCTGCAGCTGATAAACAGCTGTGTGAGGTGTTTCCGGAAGAAAATCACTTGGGTTAATATAAAATATTTTTACTTGCAGTACAGAAATATGCATCATAATAAACAAGTTTGTTTTGTGAATTGTTTACACCTTCAAATATTTATTTTGTTGATTCTGAATGTTTTGCACATTTGCAAAACAAACATCATAAGAACTACAAGATTAAAAATTTTATTTTGCTTGTGAAATAAATAGGACATGTTGGAGAAACAGATATGTTTCTCAGAGAATTCCCATTCTCTGGAACAGGCTCCCCATCTATGTGAAGCAGAGTTCCTCCATATTTAAGTGCAACTTGAACCACTGGGTGAGTAATTGGAAATTCAACCCTGGTCTGGCACCTATGTCTCTGATAGACAGAGGCAGTCAGTAAATCACCCCTATATAAATCAAATTTGTGAGTCACATTTGAGCTGCACAGCTAGGCTTATAAGGACTCTAGAGGCCATTAGCCTAGTATACATCTATGAACCTATAAAATGTTACTCTTCAGATTCATATTTAATTATGCTATTTTTTTCCGTTGAATTATTAGACAACTCAAACTTTCAGTCAGTCATCTTACAGAAATATTACTCAAGAGTTCTCTTACCTAAAAGAGATGAATGTCCTAGCACAATAGAATACCAGAATATCTTAAAACATTTATTATCATATTGTTATAGTTTGTCTGGCAGTTAGTGTCAAGGATTAAGGCTATGAGCTAATAATAAGCTTCTAACTCTAAATGATTGCTTGATTCTGTCAGCTTCCTTCATTCTGCTGTGTGACTGAGCAAGTCACTTAACCAGACTTACTCTCAGTCTGAGTCTGAAAACGGTAGTCACAGATAGTGTTCTGTTTCAGTTCAGAAAATATAATAAATAAATGCAATATTTTATAAAATTTTTCATTATAATCGAAATGAGGTGAGCTGGCCTTTACTATATTTAAGCTGAGTCTTCCACAAAAATATAAGTGAATTTAGCAGTGACTTTTTTAGCATAGACTACTCATGCTGTCCCGCTTTGTGTAAGGGAAAGAGCAGTTGTGTATGTTTCACTTGTATAACAGCAGAAGTTTGAATTGTTCACTGCTGCAATAGCCCTTAGACAATATGGGCTATATCCTGCCCAGGAAACAATGACCGACCAGCTTGAAAAAACTTTGCTCCCCCACACTGTTTCACTCTGACTGCTGATTGACTGATTCCATGTTGGGAAATCAACAGTCAGAATGAAGCTTTCTTCAGGACTTTGCTGTCTATGTAATGAGAGAAGAGCCTAACATCCTGAAATAATTAAGTAAAATTAACAATAGAACATATAAAGTAGAAACTAAGCACATCCCAACTTTATATCCCAACTGTTATGGGTAATTGCAACTTGCACAACTGTATTATTATCATCATTCCCACTGTTGCAGTAGCCCTTAGGCTATATAGGTCGAATACCAAAGGCTATCCATCCTGGGCAGAGAACAGATATGGATCCAGGAGCCCCTAGAGAATGGTCCAAGCAAAGTTTGACCTGGACCTAGCAAATTAATCCAGCTTGCAATGCTTTGTAAAAATACATACAGAAGACCATGTAGCTACCTCTAGAGTACATCTAGAGTCTATCCCATTCCAGTATGACATTGAAGAAGACAAGGCTCTAGAGGAATGTGCCCTGATACTGCATGGAATGAATTTGCTATGGTGGGAATGACAAAAAACAATAGCTGATGATAGCCACCTGGAAACTATCAGTTTAGATACATAGTGTTGTTTTTTCTTTTTTTTTTTTTTTTGCTCCTTGATAAGAAATAAATAAGTGATCAGCTTTTCTAAAGGGCTTAGCTCTGTCAAGATAGTATCTGAGCTGTCTATACAAGTCCAGAGTACACAGAATCTGTTTTTTATGTTTTTTAGGTTCTGGGTCAAAAACTGGGAGATTGATGGCTTGATTCAAAGTAAACTCTGAAGCCACTATGGGGATGAATGAAGGGTTTATTCTTAAAAATATCTTATTCCTATGGAAAATCAGCTAGGATTCACCCATCGTGAGAGCTTGTAACTTAGGTACTCCTATTGCAGATGCCACACAATGATGAGTACATTCTTGCAGGGCAGGAACCTTAAATCAGATTGATGAGCAGGTTTAAAAGGTCGATCTCTCCAGCACATAGATGAGCTAACAAGGAGGAGTAACCTGTCATACCTCTAAACTTCTTAATGAAAGAACTCTGGACAAAGCTTACAATAATGGGTGAGGAGGGGACAAAGACCCAAAAATAGGGACAGATTTTAAATATTGCTCTTATAAACTTAGAAAGTTGATAACATAATGAGTTTTGTGTTAACATGCATTTTCCGAAGGATTTGACACCTAAAACGTAAATGTACTTGTACATCTTTATTTAGTGACTTCAATCCTCAGTGATTTGCCAGAAAACCATAAATTTTATGAGAAAATGACCAAAGATACAAGGCAAACGTCTAGACATTCTGTGAAAATCTGGACAGCTGAGAGGTATGTTCTCAGGGTTAAAACCCCTTTTAGGAACTGTTTGACAACAAACAAACAAGAAAGAGGGGGATCCATAGGCAAACATGCTGAAATGGATGCAAGATGAACCTTATATAGGAATAAACAAGGCCAAAGGAAAGTAACTCACACAAATATTTGAGCACCAGTGGTACACAATCCTTGACGGGCCCCTGGTTATTGGCTAGGCACTAGCTAGAAAGCTGATTCCACTTACCAATATAGGATTTTCCAGTAGCAAGCTTTCTTCCTCCTTTAGTACCTGCTGCATGCTATCATGAAATAGGTGTCAAAAAGGTACTAAAACTGAATCATCCAGGAAGTTAGTTGAAGTTGATTGATAACTAGGGTGTATCAAACTCCCTTTGTCTTGTGTGAATAGATCCACTCTTTGAGGAAGCTTGTAGTAATTACTGTCGGCCAATTCCATTAAAAGGAAGAACCAGAACCACTGTTCCATGGACCAAAAAGGGGTCACCGCAATTATTTTTAGAATCTTCTTAATTACTATGGAAATCAGTGAAAAGGCTAGAAAATCATAAAGGAAAATTCCCTTCCAAAGGAATGAAAATAGATCTGTTGTCCAGACTTGCTTGCAGGGAGCCATGGAACAAAACTTGTCTGTCTGTTTTGAAAGCAGGCAGATAGATCTAGTTGAGATATTTCCCCACAACTGGATCAATTCCTAGAGGACTCCCTCATTCAGTTTCCATTTGTGACAGTCTGCCCTCATCCTGTTCAGTTTGTCTGCCCTAGATTTTGCTCTGACAGAATGTAAGATGCTTGGAGGTTTAAGGAGTTTTGAAGAGCTAACTCTCAAGCTATTATTGTCACCCTACCTAGGGTGCACAACCTTGTACCGCCCTGCTTGTTTATATACCAAATGACTGTGGAATGGTCTGTAATCACTTGGAGAGGTCCTGGGGATCAATGTTGATATAAAGACTTCAAGGCATGGATCACAGCAAGCATCTCTTTTTTTTACATTTTTTTAAGTTGATAATCTGTTTGAAGGATTGCATAGTGCTTGCACTTTTACCACTCTGGAAACTGCTCTCCAAGTAAAATCTGATGTGTCTGTAGTGACAGGCTGGCCTTAGATATGAGGATAGAAAGAGAATTACCTAGGTTTAGTTGTAGCTGTTGCCTTATCAAAGCAGTTCTCTTTTCATAAAGGCAAAAACTGGAATTAAATTTTTTAGAGAATGCAAATGCTGAGTCAATGTGATATCTGGCTAAAGGTGTCATGAGAATCATAGAAGCCATGAGCTCTAGGATCCTGAGAAATTCTCTTAAAGAAGTCTGAGACTGACTGAATAAGCTCAGTAAATAAAATCTGGACAAAGATCCATCTTATTGTCTGTTAAAAAGTTCTTTTGGAGAGAAGAATCTACAAGGCATCCCTGAAACACAATCATGTGAAATGCTATTAAGTAGGATCTTGCACTATTTATCTGGAAGCCCAGACTGGTCAAAGGAAACATAAACCCTGTTAATGCCTTATGACATTTAGGTAAGCCTCTGAAAGGTAAACAAGGCATCTAAATAAGGAAAGATGTGAATGTCATTCAGTCTGCAAAAAGCTATGGCTGGGTCTAGACATTTTGTGAATACCCTAGGAGATGTAGATAAACCAAAGGCTAATGCATATCTGACCCAAAAACAGAGAACCTTAGAAATTTCCAGAAGCCTATGGCATAAGCATAGGAATATTGTAGTAAGAATCTTTTAGGTGTGCAGTTACCAAATAACTCTGGTGAGGAATGAGATGTAACAGGTTCTGTAAGGCCAGCATTTTGAACTTTGGAACATGTAAACGCTTAGATATGAAAGATCTAGAAATAGTTTCCAAAAGGCCTCTTTCTTTGGTACCAGAAACATGCTGGAAAGAAGCCTTTGCCTCTTTCAGTTAAAGGTACGGGTTCTATGGGTCCCTGAGTGTGTAAAGACTATAGAACCGGAGGAAAAATTCTGCTTGGTTTCCAGGGTGGGAAGTTATTTCCCTGAAAAGATATTTCAGTATCCAGTATCATCTGTGGCCCTCCTGTATTACTTTTAACACCCAGAAGTCTAAGGCAATCTTTTGCCAAATGGAAATGTTGAGGGTCAGTTTATGGGAGAGATTAGAAAAGATTTTGGTTCGGAGAGAGGGACGAGGGTATGAAATACTGACATAGTCATTCTGCTCTGTTGGTCTGTTCCTTTTTCTGAAGGACCTTTGATTTTTATTGTTTCTACCCTCAAAACATCTCTCTCTCTCTCTTTCTGTCTCTCTCTTTTTTTTGCATTTTGTTTTTGGACGAGAACTGGTTTTGTTTATTTGAATTCTTAGTGTAAGATGGAGGTCTATAAGTTTTGCAGTGTGGTACATGGAACATCTTGGATACGCCATGAATTAATTTCCCTCTTTCATCATATTGTTTGAGAATCTGTGTAATATAAGAGCCAAACAATATGTCCTTATTTAAAGCTGACTCCAAGATTTCATACTTTAACTTATCAACAAACTTTTGGTTATATACTCAAGCAAACCTCAACACTGTAACAGTAGCAGGGATTCTAGACATGGTATTTGCACAATCATACCCACTTTCCAAAGCATGTTTAAATACTTGAGAAAGGTTACAAACAGTTTGGTTCAGGAAAGAGCTTTCTTCTGTAGGAAGAGTAGGAGCTAATTCACTCAGACTGTCCATATGACATAGTATACATTTCCATATGTATGCCTGGTAATTCAGAACTCTGAAGGCTAAAGTAGAAAAAAAATTCTTATCTATATGGTGTAACATTTTACCATCCTAATCACCAGGAGAAGGATTGATATTGAACACCAGTTTGTTGCCAGTATGAGACACAGTGGAAATGGCAGCAGGGTCTGATGTAAGGTGAGAGAAAAGAAATGTATCGGCCTGAGGTACCTTATAAAACTTATCTGCTTCTTTAGGGACTGATGGCTGGGTATCAGAATGATTACAGGCAGCATTCAACACATTCTCCTGAACTGGCAATATAGGAGGGATGGGAGTGCAATGGTGTATACACATTTATACATATCATATCATCTCCTCAGTTCAGGGAGAACATATTTGTTTTCATAAAAATACCTCAGTCATCTTGGCAATGGTCTGATTAAATGAAAATGCGATCAAAGGTGGATAAGAATTAAAGAATTCTTCACAGAGAGTTGGGCTTGGAAATCTCCAGGAAAAGGAACCCCATCTCTGCCAAAATCAGAATCATCAGTCCCTGTTTCCTCAGCAATAATTTGACAGGGAATGCCCATCTATAAAGGCTTCTTCATGCCAGGATTTTCTGCCTGTAATGCCTGTCTAGCCAAGGTAAGGAACTCCTCTTTTTTTAATAGTAATAACTTCATCAGAAGAACAGTGTTTAACTTTTGCTTTTACTTAATAGGATTTCTAGCAGAAGATGGATGTCTTGAAGGAGAATCTTTTGCCTGATCTAATGCTCTCTTGCCTCATAGACACGGAGAATATGGTTCTCCCATGGTTATATTGAATACTGTAAAAGCTGAACAGGATGTGAATGTCACGAAAAGTATATGACAGAAACAGCCAGAAAGAAAAGTGAATGGTCTGTGTAACAACCAATGGCCACTGCAGGTTTACCCAATATCAGCACAGGCATAGACTGTCCATGACAATGGCAAGGACTCCTTGGTAAGTGATTTTTTTTTTTTATTTCTAGGTACTGTGGGAGAAGAGACAGATGGAACAGAATAAGTATCCATGCTGTAACTGGAGAAGAAGCACTAAAAGCGGTATGCCTTGCTGAAATGTGTCCATCGAAAGGTAAGTTGTCACTGAGTGTTCACAAACAGAACATATACGCTCATATCACTTTTTTTAGTCCCTTAGGTTCTAAAAAATAAAAGTAGAACATAATTTCCCAGTCAGTACTGTTCAAGCACTTGAATATACATTGACAGACTCAAAAATGGCAGGTAGGTTGTCAAGTAGTTAGCATAAGCATTTGACTGACAGACAATTTCCTGTCCATTCCCAATAAACTTTTCTGTTTCACAAAATTCAAAGTTTACACAAGCAGTACACAACTTTCACAGAATTAGCATCAAATATTAATGTAAACACTCCAAGTCTCAATTAGAAGTTCTTGAAAGGAAACTTACGATATTGTGAAAAAAATACAGCTTTTAACCATATCCAACTTCTTCCCCAGTGTTTAATCCTTTATTCCTACCAACCTGTCTTAACCTTATATCTTGACAAAAGTCATACTTTACAAATAGTACTAGCTATGTTCAAAGCCTAGGTTTTGTTGTCAAGATGTAACAAATTTCTATTTTCTTATGTATACTAAATTTTGTTTACTTTATTGATTATTGTAATATGTGCATTAAAATTCACTGTTACTCATGGAACTTTTCTCGTGGGCCTCTGCTGAAAAAGGACCTGTGTCTAGTCGGACTTTCCCAGTAAACAAATGTTAAATAAATAAAAACAAATACAATAAAATGAATAAATAAATAAATAGAGAAATTGCTATTTTTCTTAAAATGGCAATAATTTCTGAGTGGAGGTATTCCTTATCTGGGACTTATCTGCCAGAAACTAAGCTCTAGGACAAGTACTATTCCTGAGAAGTCCGAGAGATGCTTCTTCTTGAGACAGCAAGAAAGTACTGAAGAAGGCTTCATGCTGACTGCTGATTTCCTTCCATTGGATTAGCCAGTCAGCACTCAGAGTGAAGAAGTGAGAGGAACCACAGCTTTTTGACACCAGCCAGTTACTGTTTCCTGGGTAGGAAACAACCCATTTAGCCTAAAGGTTACTGCAGCAGTTGGAATGATGGGCATCTTTTTTTACTTCTCAAATCTGTGACAGATAAAAAGGTAGAATGTGTTGCTGACGGCATAAAAGACTACCCATAAAAACTGAAAAGCATTACTTGACCAACATGGTGGTATTAAGTGTAGCCCTAGTATTCATCTGCACCTTGTTCTTGTTCACCTCTTTCTCTCATTATCCTGTGTGTGTACGATAAACTGTTCAGTGTAGATTCACAATGGTGCTTCAGAGACATAGCTCTCAACTACCCAGAATTTTCTAGCATGTCCAGGTTTTTGCCTCATATATTTGGTCTGCTCTTCATTAAATTTTTTTTGTTTTCTACCAAATTATTGAATGTTGAAGTCATTAAATAATGACAGACATTTCAGTTTCAGACTTCATATCTCTCAGAAAAAAGTATGCTAATGCAAAATCTGTTATTCTAACTTTTTAAGTCAATAATGGCAATATTTATAACTTAATGTCTTCCTACCCTACCTCTGACTCTACTTTTCATTGTAACTCTTTCAGCATACCAACTCTGACATCCATTCTGTATATAGTGCATCTATATATTGTGCTTTGTCAGTCACTCTGCATATGTCATGTAACCATAGTCTTTATACACTTAAGCCAGCCCTGATATTTATATTGTATATAATATAATATAATATAATTTATTTATTTAATTGTTCATAGGTTCATAGGTTCATAGGTAGGTACTAGGCTATCGGCCCTGGGGCCTATACAAGCCTAGCCAAAAAGTACCCTGGCTTTTGCCACACAAGAAAATTATTTTCCTGTGCCACTGTTGAGCAGAGCCACAGAGGTGATCCCCAGGGTAAATTTCCTATTTCCCATCCAATCATGAAGATTTTTCTTGAAGAGTGCTAATGAGGAGCTTTGTTTGATATAGATAGGTAGTTTATTCCAGAGTATGGGAAGTCTGTGGGACAGGAATCTATCCCTCCATCATGTTTTGTTTATTGTGGTGACAAGGTTTAGGTCCCTAGAGTGTGTAGGTCGGAGGGATTGGGATTTCTTTAAGTGGAGCATGTCCAACAGCTCTAGGTTTGACATAGCTTTGTATGTTAGGCAGAGATCACCTCTGAGTAGGCGATATGCAACAGAGTAAAGCTGGAGTTTTTTGAGACGGTCTGCGTAGGGCATCTGTTTGAGGTCAGTAATCCTCTTTGTGAGGTATTTCTGCGGCCTTTCCAGTTGTTGTAGATGTCTTGTGAGGTACATACCAAATGGGATGTTGTACTCTATAATGGGTCTAATGAGTGATGAGTAGAGGGGAACAATGACCTCTTTTTTTCTGGATGAGAAACCTTTTGTGATGAGGTGTGCCACATAGAAGGATCTCCTGACTACTGTGGCGATGTGATTATCAAAGGAGAGACTACTGTCCACCTGTATCCCAAGGTCTCTTATCACACTTTCAGTGTTAAGTATACTACCGCCTATGTTGTAGTTCATGGGTACAGAGTTTTTACCAAAGGGGATGACAGTGCACTTTTTGGCATTGAGCTTGAGGCCATGGCTTTGACACAAGGCATCTGTCTCAGTGAGGCCCTTTTGTAGGATGTCCACATCGTTAGGAGTTTCGATTATGGCTCCTAGTTTGCAGTCATCTGTGAACTTCATTAGCCAAAGACCTTCTGTGTTAGCCTGTACTTCAGAGAAGTAGATACCAAACAGGAGAGGACCCAGGACTGAACCCTGTGGTACTCCACTTGTCACAGGTCTGAAGTCAGATTTGGAGTCTGCTACTTTCACAGTGTGGGTTCTGTCAGTGAGCCAGTTGGCAACCCATCTTGTGACATAGGGATTTATACCTAGTTTAGTGAGTTTATCTATAATTCCAGAGTGGGGGATGGTGTTGAAAGCCTTGGCAAGATCTAGATAGGCTGTGTGAACCACCTTACCCTTGTCTACGGCTTTGGTGACTGCTTCAAAGAAGTCTATCAGGTTTAGAAGACATGATCTGCCTTTTACAAACCCAAACTGGGTGGAATCCAGAGTTTGGAGATTACCAATGTCTTTGTTTATAAGTTCCATGATGATACGTTCCATGGCCTTGCAGACCACGCTCGTCAGGCTAATGGGGCGGTAGTTCCCGGGGTCCGTGGTGGCTCCCCCCTTGTGGAGTGGGATAACTGTTGCTGTGCGCCATTCAGCAGGCACAAAGCCTGAGGTGAGGCTATGACTGAACATGCTACTTAAGTGGGGTGCCAGTTAGTTCTGTAGTTTGTGTAGAACGCAGCCTGGGATGTTGTCTGGTCCCACGGATGCTGTGTACTTGGCTTTGGAGAGTGTGGTTTTTACCTGTGCAACCGTGATTACAGGAACTTTACATTCTTCTGGTATAGAGATGGGCTCTTTAGGGGGTGAGAGGGGGGTAAAGTTAGCACTGAACCTATCTGCCAGGATGTTGGCAATATCAGTTGGGTCTGTATATTTAGTGCCATTGTGCTGTAACTCAGAGCAGACCTGAGTGTTGCCATTGAGATTCTTGACATAGCTATAGAATGCTTTGTGGTTGTCTTTAGATTCAGTGGTGATTTTGTTTTCGTAACTAGCTTTGGAGGATTTTATCAGGGATCGCAGCTTCTTACTGAGGCTGACCAGGGAGCTCCTCCACTCGTGGGATTTTACTCTCTTTTGCAAGAGTTTCTTCCTTCTGTTGTACAGTTTGTTTATGGTAGGGGGCCACCAGATTGGCTTCCTTTTTTTGGAGGATAGCATCTTGGTTCTGTTTGGGATAGCATGATCCATGCACTCATTTAAGTACTTATAAAGTGCAATTGTGTAGGATTCAGTAGTCATAACTGTATTGTCCATTTGCATGGGTGTCATGAAGTTCACCACTTCTGTCTTAAGAAGCATGAAGTTGGCTTTGGAGAAATTTTTTACCATGGTTTCCTTAATGGGGGGTGGAGGCAGGACGTGGATATCTAGGGTAATTAGCTTATGGTCAGATCGGACCAATGAGGCGTTGACTTCAGGTGTGGAACACTTGTCACTCATATTGGTAATGACTAGATCTAGGATATTGTTGCCCCTGGTGGGGGTGTGGATAAGTTGATCCAGTTCCAGAAAGCGTTGAGTGAAGGAGTTGGTACATGAGTAGTTTTCCCAGTTAATGGTGGGGTAGTTGAAATCGCCCATTATTAGAGTGTTTGGTTGAACCCTAATAACTTCCAATACATCAAGAAAAGAGGAGTGGGAATCCTGGGGCATGGTGGGTGATCTGTAGCAAGCTACAATTTGGATTGCAGTTTTGCCTAGAGTTAGTTGCACTTGGATAACCTCGGCTGCATTATGCTGAGCAACTAGCATGGAGGTGTGGATATTATTTGTATATAATATGCATATAGTGTATATAATATGTGTATAATATTATTTGTATATAATATGCATATATTACATTTTGTGATTTATTCTGTATATAATGTCATTTTTGTAATCTGTTTACTCCCATGCTGACTGAAATAGGTCAAATTGTATCAATGCTATAACATGGCTAAAAACTTCAAAATAAATAAATAATATAAATAAATAACTGTTTCAAATCTGTCCTTGATTTTAGACCTTTGACTCCCCCATTATTCTGTCCACAATTCTTGTTGTAAAAGCTTGAGAAGTATGGTCAGAGAAGAGCTGTTACTACTGGCAAAGGCAGTTTGTAGAATATATGTTGGTTCTGTGGTCATCATGAATATCAGCTATGTAGGTAGGCAGCCACTCACTTGGCCACCATCTATATCTCACCTGCAGGGAGAATGGTGATACAAAAGGTGACAAATGTCAAGAGATGAAGATGTAAGGATCCCTTTCACTGACATCAAGCTTGTATTTCATTAAAAAATAAGGGTTCACTTACAGAGAACTCTGCAACACTTTTCCAGTGTTTCAACTGCTTCCAGAGCCATCCAAGAGAATATTTTCCTGATTAACTGCACTTGCATTTGCTTTATACAGTGATCACTGATGGTTTTGAGCAGTTTTAAAGCATTTATTTAATTTTGTGGCAACAATAGTAATTTCTCTGTTTGTTGCCTTTACTAGTTTGTGTGCCTCCAAATCTCTTTGTAGAAGTATGAATTAGCCAGGGACTTAATTGTTTAGTACTTGTTTGTTGTTTAATCTACATGGGAAAGCTAATTTTGCTGTACCTTTATATTAAGAAATTCCTGTCAGACATCCTGTGGCAGAAGGTGTTGACTTGGTGTCTCTGAGTTGGGAAGCACTGCACGAAGCTCAATGTGTGGTCATTTATTGGCTAGAGGGCATAAGAGTCAGTTTTCAAGCATTTTTCTCTGCATGGAGCTGTTCACTGGGCTATGGCAGTTAGCAGTGTCCTATATACTAGCAAACGCCTGGACGGTAAAACTTTCCTATAAAGTTAGGATTAGATCCAAAACCTGTTAAACAGTGTGGCACTGTGCATAAATAAAAAATATATAAACTTCCATAAATACGGCACGGAGGACACAGAAAATGCCCAAGAAGCTGTAAATTTATTTTGAGCACTTTCATTCCGTCGTAGTTTAGAACTTCATCAGAAAATGTACAGAAGGCAATAAAAAGCTTAAAGCAACTAGCATGCACATTGAATAGCACTACTATATCCTAGCATTATACAACATCATGCCTTTGACTACAGAAACTACCTTAGGAGACCCCTGTTAAAACCCAATCCTTAATCTAAACAGCCAGCCCTATTACAGGACCAGACAACATGGATATGCTGTTTCCAAATGTCTCTGTGGACACTTGGTAGATCGGGGCATCATAAGGCAATGTAGCAATTGTCTCATGTTCTCAGATCATTAAAGAATATAACACAGCATGCAAGAGATGTAAATACACAACTTCCTTGGATGCAAAAATGTCACATAAAAATGAGGTTGTCAGGAATACCCACATTACCTCCCTCACACTTACGGTTCACCATTAGCCTAGATTGTCTAATGCTGAGGCACTTAAAAGAAACCTTCCCAAATCTGAAAGACCTTCAAAGCCTTTTCATGGCAACACTACTCCTCAGCAATCACTAAAGTACACACCAAAAGCAACACCAAACATCTCACATAAGCCTACACCTAATGGTCCCTCAAGTGCAAAGCCCATAGGACAAGCATATACTTTACCTAATATTGTTGTCACTGGAGACTGTATTGTACAGCATACTCACCTGGTTGGACAAGGAAAAGATAGTTGCATATCTGGAGCCAGGATCCCCAATATCACACATGTACTCAAGTTACTGCATCCCAGGTACCAATATGATTCTGTTGTAGTCCATGTAGGTGTAAATAACCTGAGACATACCTCACTGGACTATATGAAAAGAGACATAATGGATCTTTTGGAATATGTGTCACATATATGTATGAGCCTTGCATTGAGCAGCATTTTACCTTCATTAAGGATGATGCCACAGTATGAACATAAACATTATTGATCTTAGTAATTGTTCTAGTTTCTGGTGTCATTCCATGGGGATCTAATATCTGTCTGTATGGGCAATCATGGTCAAAAGACCACATTGCTTTGCAAAGATGGGTTGCACCTGTCCCCCCTAGGCTTTTGGATATTGACTAAAACTTTATCCACCCATTTAGAGACTTTTTTAGGCACTGCCAAAAAGACAACATTACCAACATAGCAAAAAAGTCTACAATTAACCTTAAGGCATTACTCTGCGGAATTCTCAGAGTCTAAACAAAAAACTCCACACCCTTCAATGCCTCCTCACTCTGAAGAGTGTAGACATCTGTGCCATGACTGAGACTTGGTTTAAAGCTGTAGAAAGTACTTCAGAAGTGCAATGCTACTGCACCTTCCAAACATTTAGACCAACAGCAGCACAGACTGGTGCCAAAGGAGGAGGAGTTTTGATCTATGTTAGAAACAAACATACTTACAGGTTAGTTAAACAGAATACTGTCATGGAGCTCATCCATGTGCAAGTCACCACAGGTAAGGTCCCTCACTATATCATGACTAGCTACAGGTCACCATCTATACCCCTAGAGTCTCATGGCTCATACCTAAACCTACTAGAGGTGCTCACCATCCAACCAAACTTTCTATTCATGGGTTACTTTGACTACCCCTCTATAGACTGGATGTTTCGCTGCCTCAAGCTCACAGGCACAACACTTCTTGTCTTTCACTAACACAAACACTCTGGAACAGGTAGTGCATGCTCCAACCAGAGGATCAAACATACTGTATCTGGTACTCACCAAGAAGGGGATCATTTCAGTCCCCACACATGTCACTTCCTCATTCGTGAGGTTGGATCACAAAGCTGTTTCATTTGAGGTAAAACTCAGCCAAGAAAATCCAGCTAAAACAGTAACATTTAGGAACTATTCAAAGACAAACGTCACCCTATGAAGTGACAGTTTGTCAAAATTCAAGACTCCCCCCAACCCCAAGACCACAGCTACATATGCAGATTTATTCACAGAGTCACTATACAAACATGTGAATGGCTGCATAGAGGTTGCCATACCTACCAGAAATAAATCCAAAACAAACCCCACTGATGGAATTCTTACCTAAAGGTATATAATAAAAGAAGAAAACTCACAGCCAAAATCAGGAAAAGCAACTCCCTTAAAGACCAACACTCTCTTATATAACTAAACAAGCAACTAGTAGGTCTAATTAAGTCAAACAAGGCCAGCTATGAAGTCAGGATAGCCTCACAGGCTAAAACAATCAGAAGGCCTTCTTCAGCTATATCCAAAAACACACAACAGGGTGCTGAACTGATGGTGAATGCTAACACCTACACCGATCAGGTTAGCAAACCTACTAGCTGATAAATTTAGCTACTCCCCCAGCTGCACCAGATGAAATCCCTTACAACATACTTCCCCCAGCTATCAGCAGGGTCTAGGTGCGGTTAGCACTCATTAAAGTCAAGGATACATCCTCCATGGGTCCCAACAGCATCCCCTGTTACCTCCTGGACTGTCTAAAACATGACCTATCAGAATAACTCGAGGCACTCTTCTCCTGCAGCCTTAAAACAGGCTACATTCCAAGTGATTGGAGGACTGCAACAGCTGACCCTGGGAACTACAGACCTATCAGTGTAACAATCCTAATATACAGAGCCATGGAATGAATTATCATGGAAGTGATAAACAAGGACATTGGCAACCTACAAACAATGGACCCATCACAATTTGGCTTTGTTAGGAGAAAGTCATGCCTACTTAACCTGTAAGAATTCTTTAAGAGGCTCAGCAAGGCAATAGACAAGAGTAAAACAGTGCATACTGCATATCTTGACCTGGATAAGGCATTTGATACAAT